>NW_021780168.1:312500-612500 GCF_900963305.1 Echeneis naucrates
GAAGGCAGCTATGCTCACAGCTATGCTCACCACTATACCACCATTGCATGCAAAATGGTGAGCATCCACTCCGAATGGACGCGAAATGGTACCGTTTGTTTGCGCTGTAAAAATTCTTATTTGTGCTGCTACGGTTTTATCGATGTTAGACATTTTAATTTCTGGTGATGAAGTCACACAGCCCCCCATGTTCTCCGAATGGACCCAAAGTGCAGTTGTCACCAAATTTATCAAACAGTAATGTCAGATGTCAGTAATGTAAGATGTTCAATCTTAAATAATTACGTAGCCTATCGTAGCTCAAAGCTTTTGATCCAGTGAGACATTTATAAGCAGTTAGTTCCATTAGGCCACTGGGACAGATATTTAATATCTCCAAGAAGCGAGAATAGGTTAGGAAGGATACTAAATGTTGTAGTGTATGATCAATGCTCAGAAAACGATTGACTACATTTTAAATGCCATAAATGTCCTGCTGTCAATGGCTCGTTGGTCTAGGGGTTTGATTCTCGCTTCGGGTGCGAGAGGTCTGACTGGAACTTTTCCTGTTGCAGCCTGCTATTCCTGCTAGAATTATCCTAAATATCTGCCTTTAAGGACATCGTGAGCAAGCAGACAATTGGTCACCTGCCAAGATAAAAATATATATAATCACGCTGTGCACGTGCAAATGAAGATCATTATATGCATCATAATCATGGACCATTAAAGATGGTGACAGATAGAACATCATGTTATGTCAGCACCACAAAAGTAGTCTAGGGGTATGATTTCAGGTATTCTGCCTCCTCTTTCATCCAAACAGTTAAATATTGTTTAAAGTTTGTGAGGTTGGATGCTGCACGCTGACTGGTTGTGTGTCCAAGAGGCTTCAAAGACGTCTTTCTGTCTTTGTAACTTCGCGTTACATTAAAGATTTAAAGGTCCCTGTTTCAATCCTGTCCTGTTTGACTGCAGATTTGCATTTTCATTTGGACCCCAGGAAGAGGAGCTGCTGCCTCAGTGACAGCTGCTACTCCAAAGCCCACCCAGGGACCTCCTGTTTCGCTCACTTGTTGCTGTATCACCAACAAAGAGCTAAAGTCTTGTGGAGAATGTGGCCATTGACCCCACTACCTCTCACATGCTAAGCAAGCGCTCTACCATGTGAGCTAATTCCCCAGTCATCAGCACATGTTCTCTAAAAGAAAAAAGAAGTGGTACCGTGATGCATATACTGATCGTTATTTGCACGTGCACAGTGTGATTATATATATTTTTATTTTGGCAGGTGACCAATTGTCTGCTAGTTTGTTCTCACGACTTGGGTAGCTGTGAAAGTATCTCCAGGAGTAAAATGATTCAATCAATACCTCGCTTTAATTGACAATTTCTGTATTACATCAGAGGCCCTTTGTGGTGCATGTACTTATCTTTATTTGCATTTGTATCTGTATACACACTGAAATCCTCCACAAAATGAAGGACCCTCCACCTGGAGCAGAGGACCAGAGACCAACAACACAACAGTCTGTGATCTGACTTCATTCATTGTAACATTAGAAAAAAGCTGCAGATGATTATTTTAATTTCTGTGTTTATATTCAACAATGTATTTGAATTAAAGTTGATATCTTTCTATAATGATCCATGATTGACTGCTGGACTCTGTCATATCAGTAAATCCACTGTGTTTTAAAGAAGTTCAGAGTGTTTCAGAGTTTCTGACATGGATACAGACAGACAGATCCAGTGTCCCAGAGAGACTGGGACACTCCCTGTTCTCACCGCGGGGTGGTCACGTGGTTCATGTCAGCCTAGTGAGCTGACCGGAAGAGAACTACAACGGAGTCCTGTGGGAGTGTGGCCATTTTGTTTACTTCTATCATTCTGGTTAATAACATATTATAGAAATACACACGTGCTCTCCCCATCGGGGAATCGAACCCCGGTCTTCCGCGTGACTGATTTTAATCAAATTATGTACTAGACCGTAACTTCATTGTGAAGTTTTGATGTGAGTTAAAAAAAGAGGAAATGTTGCTACGCCATCCTTGGAAAATGGAAACAACCTGTATTTGTCCACTCTACACGTGTGAAGAAATGCAAATTTTGAGCCTCTGTGCCATCTAATCAGGCAGTCTTTGTGTATTGTGGACTCACTTTGAATGGCGAATATGTACCGACGAGGATGGGATTCAAACCCACGCGTGCAGAGCACAATGGATTAGCAGTCCATCGCCTTAACCACTCGGCCACCTCGTCCTTTTAATGTTTACCTGAACATTTTTTTTTGATGAACGTCTACCACTGATCTACATCCTCTTTGGACCTTTACCTAACCACAGAGGCTCTGAGCTACTGCAGCAGATGAAAAGAGAAACCATCTGATTTGAACCTGCACAGGGAAACCCCAATGGATTTCTAATCCATCACCTTAACCACAACAACCATGCACAGCAATGCTCCTGTGACTCAGCATTTTTGACCCTGAACCTTCTGATCTGGAGTCAGACGCGCTACCATTGCGCCACAGAGTCTGTCTGTGTGCTGGGTACTGATCTAAAGATAAACAAGGCTAATCAGTTAATCAGTAGCCTGCAGGGCGGGGAAGTTGTCAGCGTCTCCACACCACTTTTGTTGTCTGACCGCTGCTGCTCTCCAAATTGATGCACAATGCCACATCTTTACTTTGATTTGCAGAACCATGAGGAATCTTCCAAGTGTTTATTTGATTAAACAATGTTCCTCACAGTACCACCATAGCTGATCTGCAGAACTGTGGCATGTGTTCATGCAGAAGTGAAAGGTCATATCCAACCTCACAAACTCACTGTGGGAATATAGAACCATCCCATCACTATACACCAAGATACAAAGAAGCTGGACTTGAGAGTTTGTGAGGTTGGATGCTACACGCTGATTGTTTGTGTGTCCAGGACGTTTCAAGGACATCTTTCTGCCATTCTCTGCTCCAAACATTTCGATGCAACTTTCAGGGGTCAGAAACATGTGGCATTATCGCCCACGCCAGTCTCTTCAGAGGCGTGGGTTCGAATCCCACCACTCTGAGCTGACACTGTCCTATCAAAGCTAGCATTAACTTTTCTGTTTCCTCACCAGAGACTGGCAGCTGGACACACGTGTCAGGATGGCTCAGTGGTCTGAGGTAACAGACTCAAGAAAGACTCAGCAGAAAGTTTCAATTCCAACCACATCTCACATCACAAGTCTGTGCTTCAGTTCAGGAAATGTTGATGGCAAATTTGTGAATTTAGCTGATCTCAAGAAACAAATAAAATATTTTGTCAAAATTCCAAACAGGACAACCCCAAAGAGAAACAGTAATGCAGAAAGGAATCAATAGTGTTTCTGACTGGTGTGATCTGAGTTAGGATGACATGGAGGAAGATGATCCCACAGTGGTGGAGGTCCTTCATGCCCCCAGCACATCCACACTGGCGTCCAGCCCTCTGCCTTCTACTTCCTCTTCTGTAGCTGCAGTTGATACTCAGGCTGAAGATGAAGAAATGGTAAATATCATTGTGTCCATTTGAGAATGCAGGAATATAAACACGAGTCTAACTCTTGACTAGGCTTCTTCAAGTCCGTCTTGAATGATCTCGAAATTTGTTTGTTTGTATAATGAGCATATCCCTGCAGGGTTCCATGGTGTAATGGTTAGCACTCTGGACTCTGAATCCAGCGAAAATCTCGGTGGAACCTGAATCTTACCAGTGAAACACAAAAATTCCTGTTTGTCCACTTGACAGCTTCTATGCGATCTGATCAGGCAGTCATTGTGCTGCGTTCAGGTCGCAGTCTCCCCTGGAGGTGTGGGTTCATATCCCACTTCTGACAGAAGCTGCTTTTCTTTCCTCTGATGCCAAAAACCAGGGGCCTTTACATCTTCAGTCTAACGCTCTCCCATGTTAGCACAGC
Organism: Echeneis naucrates; assembly: GCF_900963305.1. Taxonomy (NCBI): domain Eukaryota; kingdom Metazoa; phylum Chordata; class Actinopteri; order Carangiformes; family Echeneidae; genus Echeneis; species Echeneis naucrates. Next base: position 316,422 of record NW_021780168.1, read on the forward strand.
GGAATTAGCTCAATGGGCAGGCTGCTGGCTTAGTATGTATTAGTATCAATAAGTCTTGTCTTGTAAACAGGACATGTTGCATTCATTCCCCAGCAGTGCTTCACTCTCAGTGGAGTTCCTGCTCATCACTTCCTGTATTCCAGCTTTTGCTTGCAGTTTCTGGACAAGACAAAGTGGTTGTTGCTGTGTTGAGCAGATGGAAATGTGGTGACCGCTTTTCACAGGAGACAAACTTTGGGAAGATATTGGCAATATAACACTAAGAGCTCGTCCGCGATTTGAACCCAGGACCGCTCACACCTGAAGCGAGAATCATACCCCTAGACCAACGAGCCATTAGCTGCAATGACTTAAAGAGCGTTAGACTGAAGATCTAAAGGTCCCTGGTTCAATCCTGGGTTTCGGCATCAAAGGTAGTACCTGAGTGAGATTCAAACTCAGTTTTTTTTTTTTTACCTACATTTCCAATATTCTCCCTCCTCTTTCAACCACGCCATGAAATATTGTGAGGGTGGATGCGTCACGCTGACTGGTTGTGTGTCCAAAAGGCTGTCAAAGACGCCATTTTCTCGTGGAAGATCGCAGGATTTTTCAGATGATGTGGTCCTTTTGGCACCATCAGCCTGAGATCTACAGGGTTCATTGGATCGTCCACAAAAATGGCTGCATGAACATTAGAATGCTTGGACCACTTCGGCCCGGGTTCAATTCCCAGTCAGAGAAAATGGCTTTATTTCATTTAAAATACAGGTCACTATCAAAACGCCCTCATATGATGTTATCATCCACCTACACTACAATGTGTTAAATACAGCATGCTAGCATAGTTGCATCTCCCATATGGTCTAGCGGTCAGGATTCCTGGTTTTCACCCAGGTGGCCCAGGTTTGACTCCCGGTATGGGAAACTCCTTTACAATAATGGACCTACCACTAGCAGGCCCCATGTTGGGCAATAAATACTTTATTGGAAGCCCAACAATGAGTTGGAGAAATCTTCAGTTCACAGTTGAAACATTTATTAAGGTCACCGGTAAAGTAAGGCAGCGCTGGGCTTTAAGTGACAGAGCTCCCCCAGGATCTCTGCCAGAAAGAGCCCTGATATCTGGAAAAGTTTCACATTTATCTTCTTGAGCTGGGTCTGTCCCGAACAGAGGTTGGACTTTCACACAACCAAATGTAACTGTCAGTCAGATGTACAAAGATGTCATTTACAAGCAGTTTCTACGAACAGTTAGTGGAGGAATCAGTTGAATGAGGACAGATGTAACTTAAAGCACAACAAAGATCTTTCCCAGAAGGCCCTCAGACAAAGAAGCTGGGTAACAGCACAGACTGTCAGGAGTGGTATTTGAACCCTCAATTCCAGAGGAGACTGTCACCTGATCACAGCACCTTCTACAGCTGCTATCAAAAGGCTTGTTGGGGAAATCCATCCACGGTTTTAATGTAGGACTATTCATCTACCTGTGTCTACCTGAGCTTCATTCATAGTAATTGAGGGATCAGAGTGTTGGAGAGCAGAACTCTTTCCTGTGCTTCAGATACACTGTTTGGTTCTGAGCTGATCATTAATAATCAATCAATGAATGACCAATAATCTTCACAGCTGCTCTGAATGGTGACAGTGAGGCAGCCTTTGTGTTTACATCTGAATCACATGTGATTTTGGAAATTCTTCAAAGCAGCTTCAAAGGAAGACTTTCATTCTGTGAGTACTGTGACATCTTCCACAAAAAAAGAAATAATTTTTGCGCTGTAAGAAGATACCACCTTTCTTCAAATAGCTCAACCAGCTGAGGCTTGAACTCACAACCTCAGCATCATGTTGCAGGTTACTGTCATATAAGAACTGATTGTCCCACGCTTTTGCAAAGGCACATCACAGGAGCACATCCAGCAGTAGAAGGTTCAGGTTTGAACCAGTTCGAGGATCTACTTTCCTGTAGCTTACTTTCTATCCAGCAGGACTGACAGCTTCATGTGGGATTCTCACAGAGATGATTCAAACCTGATCACAGTGATCAGTATGGATATACAGTATGTTTGCTGTCAGTGGAGGAAACTCTCAGACAGGACTAATAGTCATGTTTGGGATGTTCCTGGATTTGAGTTGAATGAGTGTAAATTCTCTCTGATTGTAACACACGTTAACGTCATAGACCAACATGGATCGTTGGTCAGATTGTGAGACTGAAACGCTGCCTACGAGGCCTGGAACCCAGAGAAAGTAAAAGAGTGAGATGGAGGAGAGCTGTCAGAGTTTCAGTATAAACATACAACATACAGCCCTGACCACTGTTGTATCCAGGCAGTGCTGACTGACTGACAATGGGACATTAACATGGCCCAGTGACCACGTGGCCTAATGGACAAGGCGTCTGACTTCGGATCAGACGACTGAGGGTTCAAGTCCCTTCCTGGTTGGGCAGTTGTGTGTAGGTGAACAGACTAAACTGTGTCCATTTTACAGAAATCAGTGAGGTTTTTCCGATCTCCTCCACAGAAGGTGGATCTGATCAGGTCATGGCCAACACTGACCTCTGCTGCTTGATGCTGCCTTCATCCTGATGAATGTTGAAGCAATGAAATATGACAAGAACAGACAATAAACTGACAACAGGACATTAAAATGGGCCACACTCAGACCCCACATGGCCCAAAGGACAAGGTGTTTGACTTTGGATCAGAAGACTGAGCTAAAGATTTATGTTCACAGAGATCACAGAGAGTCTCTTGAACGGCTCTTTAATATGAATGATGGGAACCAAGTCACCGCCCCCCTCGCCATTTTTCTATTCGTGCCTCTGTGCCAGCAAATAAAATTTTGTAAGGTATGACAAAAGAAAGACACAAAAGGTGAACTGTGATGGCAGTAATCAAGGTGTGAACACAGTCTGGCAGCTCTTCAGGGAAATACACAGAACAGTCTGTCTTTTCTGGACATGTTTGGTGTTTCTAACACAACACAGCTGCTTGTTAACTTTCTACATAAATGCTTCTCTTTGGGGTTGTCCTGCTCAGAAATTCAGTAAAAAAAAAAAAGATGATTTGCTATTTTAAATAGATTTCTTGAGATCAGCTGCAACAACACAACCCTAATCTCTAATCACTGCAGTTAACAGTCCTCTCATCATATGCTAACGGTCCTCATGAATTTAAGAGGATCGTTGTCTGATCATTCTGTTCTTCAAACTGTTACCAAGACCACAGAAACTTCCTGCTGAAGGAGGACAACACATTTATTCAACAAACTGGAAAAAAGTTCAGAGTCACAATTAATTATCCAACGTGTTTGTTGACTTGATTCACTTGGATTCAGTAAATGCTGCTTGTTGGGGCAGCGTTAACTGACAAAGATAAAATAAATAAAGAAGTAAACAATCAATGTCTTCTAACTCAGATCACACCAGTCAGAGACACTATTGATTCCTTTCTGCATGAGCGTTTCTCTTTGGGGTTGTCCTGTTTGCAATTTGGACAAAATGTTTTATTTATTTATATTTATTTTTTAAAATCAGCCAAAGTCATTAATTTGTCATAAACATTTCCCGAACATGATTCATGATGATTCATGATTCACGCTGCTGTGTCCTGGTATGAAGCACAGTGGTTCTGTCAATGTGTCCTTTCTTTCTTCTTACCTTATGTTACCTTAACTGTTAAATTCAGTAATAGCTACTTTTTGTTTTTTTACTTTTTTATTTATTTCCACCGTTATCTACAGTCATGCTAATTCTCAACTGTACATATATTCTTACTGGCTTCTTTTGAAAATATATTCATACATTTTATTTTTTACTTCATCTTTTATCTTTGTTATTTTATAATTATATTTTGTACCACAGAGTTGTCTTTAAAGTTTGTTATACGTTGTGTATGATGGCAATAAAAACATTCTAATTCTAATTCTAATTCTTTGAGGTTGCTCTGGTGGAAATTTGACCCGTTTTTAATGATTTCTTGAGATCAGCTAAATCTATGAATTTGTCATCAACATTTCTGCAACTGAAGAACAGACTTGTTTTTTCAGAGCAGTAAGTGCTATTTGTTGGGGCAGAGTTTGTGATTTCAAATGTTTTTCATTCCGTCCAAGGATTAACCAGGACAGAGAGTTTATTTAACAATTTGGTGGAAAAAAGTTTTGGTTGGAATAAAAACAACAACAAAGATGGCCATTTTGAAAAGATTTGTTCAGATCAGCTGCAGCAACATTAATCACCAGAGTTAGCTGTCCTCTCATCATATGTTAACGGTCCTCATGAATTTAAGAGGATCGTTGTCTGTTCCTGATGGACTAAATGTGTTCTTCATTACAAACCATTACCAAGATCATTGAAACCGCCCAAACCAAGTAGACAGGGAGCTGTGGGAGTGGTTTCATTCAGGTATAAGATGGGCAAAAGGGAGTCCATTGGAACTGCAACACAACACAACATTCAACATTCATGATGAATGTTGATGAATGTTTCTATTCTCTTTGCTCTCTTTTTCCCCTTTCATTGTTAAATGGCAAAAACAACAATAAGTCTTGGAGCCATGTTTTCTTCAGATCTTCAGATCTAACTCAGATCACTCCACTCCAAAGACACTGATGAAGTCTTTGTGCATAAGTGCTTCTCTTTGGGGTTGTCCTGGTTGGAATTTGGACAAAAAAGATGAGGAATGTCATTCCTTCTTTTCTTCAATCACCAGGACAGCAGATAATATCAATGATATGGGGGTGAGGGTTGAGGAAGTAATTGAAAGTCACAAATGTTACCTTAACTTGAGCACTAACTTGACTGTTGAATTCAGTAAGTGCTACTTGTTGGGGCAGTGCTGACTGACAAAAACAACTTAGAATGCATCACTGATCATTTCAATTAGAAAGACTGATGACGTCCTTTTGTACAAGTGCTTCTCTTTGCAGTTGTCCTATGAGCAGAGTGGCGCAGCGGGAGCGTGCTGGGCCCATAACCATAACCCATAACCTCTGCTAATGGCTTTTTAGCAACAGCTAGCTGTTCACTATCCAAAGTTTGTTGGATTTGAAGATGACATCATTACAATCGTAAAAATGCCATACTGAAGCTGCACTAGCTGAAGAGGGAAGATCTTCAGTACAGTATTAACCTTGCTTGTTTTAACTCCCAGCAGTTTTCCTTAGCAGTGGAAATAAAGCAAATTTCAAATGTTGTTTTAGTGCCGAGTACCCAGTCTGCCTCCTTCGAACTATTCACTGCTTTTTTTCCAAAGCCCAGGGGAATTAGCTCAAATGGTAGAGCGCTCGCTTAGCATGTGAGAGGTTGTGGGGCTCATCTGCATAGCAGTGAAAATTTGTTTTGTTGTTGCTTCTGTCGGCAGAACTCTGGCATGACTACGTTTGTGTTTTGAGCTTCATTAACTTTTTGCAACAAGATACCAATCTTCCAAAAGCTCAATCAGCTGCTCCAGGTGAGGCTTGAACTCACAACCTCGGCATCACTTCACAAGTTACTGTCTTATAAGTACCGCACGCTAACCGATTGCGCCACTGGAGCCTGGGACTTGTCCCTCCTGACACGTTCTGTGAAACAAACAGTAACACCCGAAATGGCTCCGTTGGGAGAATGTTGGACTGAAAATCTAAAGGTCCCTGTAAACAGCCCTTTTTTATGTGGACATGCTCAGAGCCTGCTGAGGAAAGCCTGGGTCGACAAACCAAGTTGATAACCACCGTCGTGATACTCGATACTCTGGTTGGAGCTTTCGACTTTGTCGAGCCAGCTCACCCAAACAAAGCCCGGCTGTGTTGAACTTCCTTCGTCAGATGCTCCTCTGCTCTCATCGTAAAAATTGTCCAAGTTTTAGACAAGATAAGTTCTGGAGATGCCGGGGATTGAACCCGGGGCCTCATACATGCAAAGCATGCGCTCTCCCACTGAGCTACATCCCCTGCATGGGGTGGTAGCGTTAGCAGTTTTTTTATTTTTATAGGAAGAGGAGGAGACAGCGATCCAGAAGTCTAATAATGTGAAAATGAAAAGTGCTTTCCATAAACCTTTTGTGACTTCTAACTTCCCCTGCACAGTGTTGCAGTCTCATGTCTCAGTCCTCATGAAGTCTTCATCTAGCAGAGAGACAAACACTTCAGGTCCATTCAGAGAACATGGTGGGCTGGGTGACACCATCACCAGAAATTAAAATGTGTAATATCTACAAATGAACGGTAACAAAAAAAAAATCACTCACCAAGGGCTCGTTGGTCTAGGGGTATGGTTCTCTCTTTGGGTGCGAGAGGTCCTGGGTTCAAATCCCGGACGAGCCCTGCATGTGATGTGTCCAGTGATCTGCATCTCTGTTCAAGTATCTGAACATGGGGCACCAAGAATTATGGCAGGAACCTGTGACAAAGCTTTTGAAATTCCTTCCACCTGCCTCTAACAAAATGTTAATGAAATATACCAAATCAAACTGATCTACAAAATGTTAGTTGTAACCAATGAACCATGACACAACTGCACAATGCCAGCTGGAAACTAATCACTAAACTGTTACAAAGGAAATGATCTATCTGCAGTCTTTGCTCTGATCATTATAACTTTGTGTTATTGTTGTATCTGATAAGTTAAGCTGCACTTCTAATGACCACCAGGGGGCAGTTCCACTCAGACTGCATTGAAGTATATGGAGAGAACAACATCAAGTTCTGAGATGCTGCTTGTGGCCAGTATGGGGATTGTGTCATCCCTCAGTGTAGGATGACTACACTGAGGGGATACTTGAACTAGGTCCATATGTCAGGATGGCCGAGTGGTCTAAGGCGCCAGACTCAAGGTTAGCTCCTTCCTGCACTAAAGGGCATTCTGGTCTCTGAATGGAGACGTTGGTTCAAATCCCACTCCTGACAAAGTCTCTTGTAAAATATGTGAACCAAACTCTTCCAAAGATGATGGTGCAAAATCATCTCTAGTGTGAATACGGTGGAAGACTGAAGATCTTCCCTCTTCAGCTAGTGCAGCTTCAGTATGGCATTGCGACTATTGTAATGATGTCATCTTCAAATACTACAGACTTTGGATAGTGAACCTCCTACCTGGTACACCCCGCTGGTGCATAATAACTTATTTATGTCACGGGGTCAATCACCATCGTCCTGAATGTGCTGTGTGTAAATAATGAGGTTCATCAAAACAAAGTCAGAACCAGAGCTCAGGCTGTTGGTACACAAACAAAGAAAGGCATACTGCTGCTGAAAATCTCATGTAGTGTGTATAAACAGCGGAGGATGGTTTCGATCCATCGACCTCTGGGTTAGTGTTACGTTGCCAATATCAGTTCCTGACCATCATGACTCTTCCCAAAGTTTGTCTCCTATGAAAAGCGGTCAATCACCAAATTTCCATCTGCGCAACACAGCAACAACCACTTTGTTTTGTCCAGAAACTGCAAGCAAAAGCTGTAATACAGGAAGTGATGAGCAGGAACTCCACTGAGAGCGACTTTAAGCAGCTCAGCATCAGCACTGCAAGTTTCTCTGCAGTTTCATTTGGAGAGTTGGACCTGGTAGACCTCCAAATGTACCTGGGTCTGAAAAGAGACAACAAAACAAGCCTGAGATGCTGCAAATGTGATGCCTATGTTTGTACGGCCCACTCTGACCTGAGTGTCAAACGCCTCTCACGTGCATGAATTCACATACACACAAACACACACCGGCGCCACCCGACAGCACGGTGTTTCCAGCATTTTGATGTTGGTTCATGAAGTACTTCGAGGACATTTCACTTCTAAATCCCTTCTGATAGCCAGCAGGAGCTTCACTTGGACTTTGCTCACACTCCTTTTTTAAACAATACTTAACATTAACAATAAGGCACTGCTGGGATTTGAACCCAGGATCTCCTGTTTACAAGACAGGCGTTTTGACCAGCTAAGCCACAGCACCACTCTCATATCCGTAGCATGTGATGATGGAATTGTAATGTGCATGCTACAGTTGGGTTGGATGATAAAGGGGTGGAGTTTCTTTTTGTATTGTTTTAATGTCAGCTCTGTCTGGATACAACAGTGGTCAGGGCTGTATGATGTATGTTTATACTGAAACACTGACAGCTCTCCTCCATCTCACTCTTTTACTTTCTCTGGGTTCCAGCCCTCGTTGGTGCAGCAGGCAGCACATCAGTCTCATAATCTGAAGGGTTAGGGTTACCGCCAGTAAAGAGACTAATGTTCATTGTATGCTGAAGATACCTCATCCTAAGTATCCCACAAAGTCATGACTCCTGCCAAATCATGAAATTTTCTTCCTCCAAACACAGTACAAACTATAAAGATTTTGTCACCCCTCTTTCTCTTGTCAGCATGAATTTAGCCATCCACCCAGTGGTAGTGTGGCCAAGCGGTCCAAGGTGCTGGATTAAGGCTCCAGTCTCTTCGGAGGCGCCTCTTAGCAGAGGATGGTTTCCATCATCCACCTCTAGTTCTGACTGCTGTGGCGTTTTGTTTTGATGAACCTCATTATTTACACACAGCACATTCAGGACATTAATGTGACAGTTTATTTTCCTTTGTTATTTGTCACAGTGGACTTGGCTCATCATATTTTGCTGACTAACTGGTATTGGAGTTTTAAGCTCCTTATTTTGGCCTTCTCTTGTTGGTGTATCTCCAAAGAGTCTTGTGTAGAAAAAAACTGAAAGATCTGAATGTTTTTGAAAGCAGATGGGATGAGGATGGGATTCAAACCCACGCATGCAGAGCACAACGGATTAGCAGTCCATCGCCTTAACCTCTCTGCCACCTCCTCATGTTTGCTAGCAGCAGAAGATGTGGTCTGAACACAGTCTGGTCTTTAGCCTCAACTAACTGTTAGTACAAACTGTTTGGAAATGTTAGCACCTTGAAACTTCCGACATAGCTTTTTATCTCTCATTTCAGCATTAAGAAGCAATGCCTGCTATAAAAGGCATTCACGTGGAAGACCTAGAACCCGTGATGTGTTTCACTAAGAGCTCAGTCATCACACTCAACTGATGTTGTAAACAGGTTACATTCAGAGGAATAGAGGTAATTAGTAGAGATGGGATTCAAACTGACCCTTTGAAGAGACCGCAGAATGAATGCAGCACCTTGGACCGCTTGGCCAAACTACCACCTTCACAGCAGTAATGACACCCATGTCACATTATGAGAAACCTGGATGCTGTGACCAAAGATTTGGAGGAGAGTAAACAGTAAACATTGGAACTAAACACAGGAAGTAAGCTACAGGAAAGCAGATCCCTCGAGCTGGTTCAAACCTGAACCTTCTACTGCTGGATGTGCTCCTGTGATGTGTGTTAGCAGAAACACATCACAGGCTCCAGTGGCACAATCGGCCAGCGGCGATGTTTGACAGTAACCTGCAGAGTAATGCAGAGGTTGTGAGTTCAAGCCTCAGCTGGAGCAGCTGGTTGAGCTTTTGGAAGAAAGTTGGTGTCTTCTTACAGCGCAAAAATTCTTTCTTTTTTTATAGACATGAACATTCTTGTTTTATATACACGAACATTCTTTCTTTTTTTATGGACATCAACATTCTTGTTTTATATACACGAACATTCTTTCTTTCTCATGGACATAGACATTCTTTCCTTTTTTATGCACATGAACATTCTTCTTTTTTATACCCGAACATTCTGTCTTTTTTATACCCGAACATTCTGTCTTTTTTATGTACGCGAACATTCGTTCTTTTTATATACAAGAACATTCTTTTATATGTATGCGAACATTCTTTCTTTTTTTAATGTACCCGAACATTCTTTCTTTTTTTTATGGACGTCAACATTCTTGTTTTATATACACGAACATTCTTTCTTTCTCATGGACATGAACATTCTTTCCTTTTTTATGCACATGAACATTCTTCTTTTATATACCCGAACATTCTGTCTTTTTTTATGTACGCGAAGATTCTTTCTTTTTTATGGACATCAACATTCTTGTTTTATATACGCGAACATTCTTTCTTTTTTATGGACATTCTTTCCTTTTTTATGGACACGAACATTCTTTCTTTTTTATGGACATTCTTTCCTTTTTTATGGACACGAACATTCTTTCTTTTTTATGGACATCAACATTCTTCTTTTATATACACAAACTTTCTTTTTTTATATACGCAAGAATTCTTTCTTTCTCATGGACATTCTTTCCTTTTTTATGGATATGAACATTCTTTTTTTATATGCCTGAACATTCTACCTTCTTTATGTACGAACATTCTTTTTTTCCTCATCTCATCTGAAGGGGGGGAGTCAGAACTCAGCAGGTTCCTGCAGTGGACTGCTCAATGTTGTGTTCAGGCAACAAGAGCTAAGGAAGTGTTCTCTGACTTGAACAGGTTCCTTTGAATCTGCTCCAAGTGATTGGAAATGTCTTACTGAATGACAAATGTGGTTTGCCAGGTCATTAATGCCGCACATCTTTCTCCCCTCATGTATCGTTGGACATTCTCCACTTAAGATGTTCCATCTTAGGCCAACTTTCCTGGTCCGTGTCACAGGTCATCCTGCATTCAAACCCCACCAGTGCTTCACTCTCAGTGGAGTTCCTGCTCATCACTTAAACAAACTGAAAAAAACATCAATTCCTGTATTTAAAAACTTTACCTGCAGCATCTGGAGAAGAGAAACTGTATTTTAGTGGTGTTCTGTATTCACAGATGCATCTACTGGCACCGGATGTGCAATCAAAAGTCAGAGCTAAACTATTCTTTCCACTGACAGCGTTCTAATTCAGTATGTGAGCCTTTGATGGAAATTCAGTCCATAAAAATGGTTGTGCAGCCTGAGTTCAATTCCCAGTCAGTTCTTTACTGACCCCATGACATAAATATGTTATCATGCACCTGCAGAGTATTCCAGGTAGGACGTTCAATAAACTCTGAGCCATAAAAAAAGGGCTGTGATTTTGGCCATTTCCATGCAATGGTGGTTTAGTGGTGAGCATAGCTGCCTTCCAAGCAGTTGACCTAGGTTCGATTCCCGGCCATTGCAGTTTACCTGTGTGTGTCTACAATTTATGTTTTACGTTTGTTTTCCTTCCTGAGATCCCAAAATCCTGTAGATCTCAGGCTGATGGTGCCAAAGTCCTCCAGCTACAGACCTGTAACCCGTCCTCACCACAGCTGTACATCTGTTACACCCTGTAGTTGTCTCGGGGAAAGGGAAGCTTATTGTCATATAGTGATGGGATGGCTCCATACTCCAGAACATCCCTGGGAACCCGGTCATACACCTTCTCCAAATCAAATCTTCCATGTGTCGACTAAAGTTCCAGTGGATAAGACAAAGCACGTCCCTGGGTGGGCTCAAACCAGCATCCTTTCAGTGAACAGCCGAACACATTGATAATTGTGTCACAGAGACAGGTGAGGGACAAATTATGTGATAATTCTGTTTAAACTGCTCTAATTTGTTGCCAGATTGGGCTTCTTTTGATGAAATTGGGTTTCGCAAGATGGAAATTGGGCTGCTTTGGAATACATATGGGGCTTTTTGTTTAAATATTGTGAGCAATGTTACAGAACAAACTGTCCCCTGATGGTCAAAGCACATGGTCCGATTAAAGAAATATCTGATTGATATGTGATCCAGCCAATGATGTTAGTGATCAGAGACAGCTGGACATGGCAGGTTTCAATCTTGGTGAACTCCCTGTGAGGAACAGAAGGAACATCATCCTGTTGTTGATGAATAGTCCTGATTGGTGGTTTTTCTGTCATTTCTTGTGGTTGTCCTGCAGATTTGGTTCTCTGACTGAACTATAAATGTTGAAGTGTATGATCTATGCTCTGTGTGAGATCTTTGATGACCTGAAAGTTCTCCCCCTCAGAAAAAGTGTGTAGTTGGCGCTAATGGCTCGTTGTTCGAGGGGTATGATTCTCGCTAAGAGTGCAAGAGCTCCCAGGTTCAAATCCCTGACGAGCCCTTAGTGTTATGTTGGCAATATCATGACTCTTACCAAAGTTTATCTCCTGTACAAAGCAGTCAACCGAATTTCCATCTGCTCAACTCAGGTAAAAGTTCGGGGGGTTCGAACCCCACTCCTGACAACTTTTTGTGGATGAAAAATCTGCATAAAATGGGAATATGATTGCTTGACAATCAAGGGTTAGGACTGAAAACTCAGCTGTTACTGAATCATCTTTACAGGCTGACTGAGTACAGCTGAGTTAGATGTAGCAAACTTAAGTTTCACAGTTTAATGTGCAAAAAGAGAAAAGACAATTGTAGAGTTCTTACCTGAGCTCCGGTGAATATTTGCTTACTTACCAAACTTTGGTAAGTCCTGATGGTCAGGCATTGATATTGGCGACATAGCTAGCAGCTTCAAAGGAAGCTTGAGCTACCACTGAACTACATCCCCTGCATGCTGGATTTGATGGCTCTGATGAAATAAACTGTTTCTGCACAAGCTACATGAATGTGGCAGCTGCAGCACGTTGAATAGACATGGTTAGCAGAGTCCTCATTGGAAACTTAAGTTTGTTACATATAACTCAGCTATGTTAGACAGACAAGTACTTGCAGCTAATGGCTCGTTGGTCTAGAGGTATGATTCTCGCTTTGGGTGCAAGAGGTCCCATCATGACTCTTACCAAAGTTTGTCTCCTGTTAAAAAAGGGCAATCACCAAATTTTCATCTGCTCAACACAGCAACAAACACTCAACAACTGTTTCTCTAGTCCAGAGACTGCAAGCAAAAGCTGTATGGCAGAACCAAGATTGCCTTTTGAGCTTCGTTAACAGAGTGCACTCTATGGTGGAGGTCATGAGAAAAAATGGGAGGAGTCTTTGATCTCTCTGATGTCATTAGAACCTTTGTGACATTACAGAATCAGCATCTCCTTTGATGGTTACTGATGGAACAGGAAAAGGTCAGATCCTGATATAATCTTGTGAATCCACAAGTATGCCTTTCTTTGTTTGTGTACCAACAGCCTGAGCTCTGGTTGTGACTTTGTTTTGATGAACCTCATTATTTACACACAGCACATTCAGGACATTAATTTGACAGTTTATTATATGCTAAAGAAAATCGTTTGCCACAAAACAAGTCAAGAGCTCTCTGTTAGTAACTGTTAGTAGAAACTGTTTGTAAATGACATTTGGCCTCTCATCCAAGTGGTGTCATCAGACAGATTGGTGGTTCACCTGTCACAGTATCTTAGAAGGATGTCCTATCATGAGACATACGTTTTTACTGGAAAATGTCAGGAGTTTTTCAGCAGCACTGATTTACAGGAAAACATGGAGAATGTCATTTATCACTTTCTCCAGTAATGTGTACAGTTGTCACTGTGCTGCTCCTGACTCAGTGATGCTGTTGAATGCTTATAGGGCCGCAGTTCTTAAAGTGTAGGCTCCACCCCACTGGTGGGGAATGGAGACATGACAGGTGGGGCGTGACAAACTGGAGGAAATGTTCCTTTTCATTCTGATCTTTATTGAATCCTTTCTTTATGGACAACAAATATCTGACATTCTCAGAAAAAAATACCCACACACAAACAAATTAATCATTAACAGCCTGCATGGAGTCTAAATGAAAAGAACATCAGATGGAGAGCAGAAAAAAACTGTAACCTGGGTTCTTCATTGTTATTATTAATTTTAAATAGGAGATCAGAACAAAAATGGAACCTGAAACCAAAGTGAGAAAATAATGATTCACATCAGCATGAGCAATTAACAAACTTTCACACAAAGAGACTGCAGTGGTAGTGTGGCCGAGCGGTCCAAGGCGCTGGATTTAGGCTCCCGTCTCTTCAGAGGCGTGGGTTCAAATCCCACCACTGCTAAGCTTTAATCTATGTACAATCTTGAATTATTTATTTAAATCTAAAACTGTTCTGAATAAAGTGTTCCAGTGTGAGTAGCTCCTCAGGTTCCTGGTCCACGTGGGTACAGAATGCTCTACAAACACTCACAGACTTCAGAGCAGCTTTGCAGGAGGCTTCCTTGGTTCTCTTTCTGGTTGCATAATGGAGGTGCGTTCACTCGACTGTCTGCTTCAGGAATAGGCTCAGGTAAACCTGGATAATTTTGTTTTGTCTGTAAATTCAGTGTGTGTAAAGTCAGAAACTCAATGCTGCTTGGACACACAACCAATCAGCGTGCTAGCATCCAAAATGTGGTTTAGTTTGGTTTAAACTCACACTATCTCAAAGTAAATTTGTGCTGTACAAAGGAGAGGGAAGTCTTAGGGATGGATTTCTGAATTCAAGATTTCAAAATGGTCAGTGACAGGAAGGGTATCATCAGCATGGCAGAAAATGTGTTTACTAACGTTATATTAAAAACCAGAAAAAACACCCATTTAAAATCAATACGATACCAAATATGACCAGAATTATAAGATAACATTTATAGAACTGGTCTACAGACCAGGAGGAGGATGAAACCGTTCTATCTATTCAGCTACAGTCGGTCTGTTACAGTAGATACACACCCACAACAACACTCACACACATTGTTTAACACATTCTAAGAACAAGTCATGGACAGTGGTTGGCCTGTCCATGACCCTGGTAACTGGCCAGTTATATTCGGTTTACGCCAAGCTCGTGGGTTCAAGCCCCATACTGGCCACATGAAACCTCTCAAAATTTGATTTCTTCCTCTCTGTCTGTATGAAACCCCATAGACTTCAATACACTCTGACTTCATTTTCCAACCAGTGGAGCCCTGGTGGTTATTAGATAGACTGCAGGTGGAAGAGAGAGAAAGTGGATGTGGTGGTTAGAAATTACACAAAACTCCAGAGGACACTGTAAACTGAACATAATGAGCAGAGTGGCGCAGCGGAAGCGTGCTGGGCCCATAACCCAGAGGTCGATGGATCGAAACCATCCTCTGCTATTTATACACACTACATGAGATTTTCAGCAGCACTGATTAACAGTAAAACATCGAGAACTCTGTCTGTCATATCTATTGATCATTGTGACCTACAGCTGATGAAAACCCACAAGTACTTTTTTTCGACAACATCTGACTTTCGCAACAAGGAACTGCTGGGAGACATGAAGACTGTGCAGTTCATTGACTGGTCAGAGAGAGTGCTGTGTCCTTTTATATACTTGTGGATTCACAAGATTATATCAGGATCTGACCTTTTCCTGTTCCATCAGTAACCATCAAAGGAGATGCTGATTCTGTGATGTCACAAAGGTTCTAATGACATCAAAGAGATCAAAGACTCCTCCCATTTTTTTTTTGTGCCCCAGTGCCCTAATGGATAAGGCACTGGCCTCCTAAGCCAGGGATTGTGGGTTCGAGTCCCATCTGGGGTGGTTTACAGCAGAGTGGCCCAGCGGAAGCGTGCTGGGCCCATAACCCAGAGGTCGATGGATCGAAACCATCCTCTGCTAACAGCTTTTTAGCAATAGCTAGCTGTTCACTATCCCATGTTCGTTGTTTCCTGTAAATCAGTGCTGCTTGAAAAACTCCTGACATTTTCCAGCTGAAGTAATGTCTCATAATGTAAAGGAACATTCAGTGTGTGCTCATGTTTATCTTTCTGCATTTTCCCCCTTGATGCGTGGGTTCAAATCCCACCTCTGATGGAAGCTGCTTTTCCTTTCACCTCTACTGCTGTAATGTGTATTTTGGGGACAAATGTATTTTATATTTTGTGCTCTCCATGTAGTCCTTTCTATCCACAACATCTAACATTAGGAGCAAGGCACTGCTGGGATTTGAACCCAGGATCTCATTATTTACACACAGCGCATTCATGTGACAGTTTATTTTATGCTAAAGAAAATCCTTTGTTATTTGTCACAGTGGACTTGGCTCATCATATTTTGCTGACTAACTGGTATTGGAATTGCAAGCTCCTTATTTTGGCCTTCTCTTGTTGCCGTCTCTCCAAAGAGCTAAAGTCATGCATAGAAAATTAATCTTAATGACCTGACAACAACTCTGAAAGCAGATACAACACATCCAGATAACCTTTGAATTAAACTTCAACAGGTTTGATTGATATATGGACCTGAAGTCAGACGTTTAGGATTACTCTACCTAGAATAGCAGGCTGCAACATGGACAGCTGAACACAGAAGACGAGAGATGTGAACCCACACACAGGATACAGTAGATTAGCAGTCCATCACCTTAAACACTCTGCCACCTCAGCATGCAGCGACCTCGACTGTGTGTGAATAGACGGATAGTTAACTGCTCACATTAATGTATCTATCAGCAATGAAGGAGAGAGTCGTCGGCCACCTCGTCATGTTTGTTGTCAATTTGTTGTCTGAATGTTAGACTGAGCAGCGGTTCTGCTTTGAGTGGCCTTTTGTTTTGATGAACGTCCACCACTGATCTACATCCTCTTTGGGCCTTTACCTAACCACAGAGGTCGGTGAGCATCTATTTTGGGTGTTATTCTTAATCACTATCACACTGAATCAGATGTCAGAGGTTCCACTGAGATTTGAACTCAGATGACTGGATTCAAAGTCCACACTGCTAACCATAAGATCAAAGAACACAGATGGGAAATGACCCACTTCCATTACCAGATCCTCTGTATATACATGTACATCAGAGTGGTGCTGTGGCTTAGCTGGTCAAAGCGCCTGTCTTGTAAACAGGAGATCCTGGGTTCAAATCCCAGCAGTGCCTTGCGCGTAATGTTAGATGTTATAGATATAACAGACATTGACATGTAGAAATGTTGCTACGCCATCCTTGGAAAATGGAAACAACCTGTACTTGTCCACGCTACATGTGTGAAGAAATGCAAATTTTGAGCCTCTGTGCCATCTAATCAGGCAGTCTTTGTGTGTGGACTCACTTTGATGGGCAAATATGTACCGACGAGGATGGGATTCAAATCCACGCGTGCAGAGCACAATGGATTAGCAGTCCATCGCCTTAACCACTCGGCCACCTCGTCCTGTTAATGTTTACCTGAACATGTGGTCTGAAGACGGTCTGGTCTTTAGCCTGAGCAGTGTTTCTGCTTTGAGTGGCCTTTTTTTTTTTGATGAACGTCTACCACTGATCTACATCTTCTTTGGACCTTAACCTAACCACAGAGGCTCTGAGCTGCTGCAGCAGATGAAAACAGAAACCATCTGATTCAAACCTGCGCAGGGAAACCCCAATGGATTTCTAATCCATCGCCTTAACCACTCGGCCACAACAACCATGCACAGCAATGCTCCTGTGACTCAGCATTTTGCAGTCTGGATAGTTTTCTACTCAAAGGACAGGGCACCTTCTTGTTGTGAGGAAGCACAGCTTTCAACCTTTGTGGAAGTGGCACACAATTGTGAGGAGCACAAGCGTTGACTGACAGACGTGGTTTTAGAGAAAAACAGACTTTGTCTGTTGTTTCTGCATCGTTGTTCAGTCAGACCAACAGCAGGCTGCCATCCACAGTTCATCACTTTTATTTTCTCAGCATGTCTCAACATGTCTCTGTGGTGCAATCGGTCAGCGTGTTCGGCTGTTCAAGCCCACCCAGGGATGTTCTTTGTTTAAACCCCTTTGCGGATAAGATCTCTGCCTGTCTTGTGGAAGACTGGGATTTCAATTCCTGAATGTTAGAAACTCAGTGCTGCTTGCAGTATAAAACACAGCTGCTCTACATGAACAGTGATACAACAGTGGTCACCTCCTGTCTGTAGGCAGACTCATCACCGTTTCAAAGCTTTTTCGAGAGAGTTCAAAATAATTAAATTTTTCAATCATCTGTATTTTTCAGTAAAAACACTTTCCCTGACCGGGAATCGCGGTGGTGAGAGTGCCGAATCCTAGCCACTAGACCACCAGGCAGCGTGTAGACAAAATACCTTTGTCCCAAAACCTTACAGCAGTAGAGGTGAAAGAAAATCTGTCCTTTCACACAGTGAAGGTTCCAATGTGAAACGTTAACCTGTAGACAACCTGTTTTGTCCACTCCACACGTTTGAGCAAGTGCAAACTCTAAGCCTCCATGTGATCTTATCACATCGTGGTCATTGTGTATTGGAATGACTGGACTCACTTTGATGGGCAAATTTTTCAGCTTCTGTCGTCAGAATGGCTGAGCGTTCTAAGGTGCTGCGTTCAGGTCGCAGTCTCCCCTGGAGACTCCAGGACAAGTATCAAACCTGACGAGGAGGCCGAGTGATTAAGGCGATGGACGGCTAATCCGTTGTGCTCTGCATGCATGGGTTGGAATCCCATCCTTGTCGGTGGTTGCGTTAGTCTTTCCATGTTGCAACAACAACATACAGTACATACAAACGTAAATGTTACTGAGTGTTATTTTCCCATTAGTTTTTACTTCTTCTACGATACAGATACAGACGGTTTCAGAGAACAACTGCAGAGATGACCCTTTCAAACCCACGCCTCCAGAGGAGACTGCGACCTGAACACAGTGCCTTGGACCGCTCGGCCATCCTGACTGTTTTTGTCAACCAGTGGAGCCCCCTGCTGGTCATTGGATAGACTGCAGGTGGAAGTCTCAGTACTTTTTAACCTGCTCATAACCAGGCAGTGTTCTGCTGGGTAAGTTTGGGTCTAAAAAAAAGAAACTACTTATCGCCCAACGTGGGGCTCGAACCCACGACCCTGAGATTAAGAGTCTCATGCTCTACCGACTGAGCTAGCCGGGCTGCTAAAGCTGCAAAAAATGATCCTAAAAATTCCCAAAAAGTACAGACTGTTTTTTTTATCATTATGCTGCGTTTCAACTCCTTGACGCTTTGAGCTGCAGAAAGAACAAGAGCAGTTGCACCATACAAACATTTCAAAATAAAAGCCAATTTAGATTATTTTATTTGTATCTTTAGTTCAGATGTAGCAAAGTGCAATATCTTCATATATTATATCTTCGATATAATATATAATATAATCTAATTCTTATTTGTGCTGCTACGGTTTTATCGATGTTAGACATTTTAATTTCTGGTGATGAAGTCACACAGCCCCCCATGTTCTCCGAATGGACCCAAAGTGCAGTTGTCACCAAATTTATCAAACAGTAATGTCAGATGTCAGATGTCAGTAATGTAAGATGTTCAATCTTAAATAATTACATAGCCTATCGTAGCTCAACGCTTTTGATCCAGTGAGACATTTATAAGCAGTTAGTTCCATTAGGCCACCGGGACAGATATTTA
This sequence comes from Echeneis naucrates, assembly GCF_900963305.1. Classification (NCBI taxonomy): domain Eukaryota; kingdom Metazoa; phylum Chordata; class Actinopteri; order Carangiformes; family Echeneidae; genus Echeneis; species Echeneis naucrates. Next base: position 335,550 of record NW_021780168.1, read on the forward strand.
ATATCTCCAAGAAGCGAGAATAGGTTAGGAAGGATACCAAATGTTGTAGTGTATGATCAATGCTCAGAAAACGTTTGACTACATTTTAAATGCCATAAATGTCCTGCTGTCAATGGCTGGTTGGTCTAGGGGTATGATTCTCGCTTCGGGTGTGAAAGGTCTGACTGGAACTTTTCCTGTTGCAGCCTGCTATTCCTGCTAGAATTATCCTAAATATCTGCCTTTAAGGACATCGTGAACTAGCAGACAATTGGTCACCTGCCAAGATAAAAATATATATAATCACGCTGTGCACGTGCAAATGAAGATCATTATATGCATCATAATCATGGACCAGTAAAGATGGTGACAGATAGAACATCATGTTATATCAGCACCACAAAAGTAGTACAAAGAAGTACCAAGATGTACAGAGGATCTGAAAATATTGCAAAGTAAGTGGCTGACCATCATCTAACCCTCCTACCAAAGTTTGTCTCCTGTGAAAAGCAGTCAATCACCAATATCCCTTCTCCTCAGCACAGCATGAGCCACAAAACTACCATTGCTCTTGCTTCAGTTGCCAAGATACTGCAACTAACAACCAGACAGCAAACCTCACACAGCTCCATAGTGTAACGGTTAGCACCGCTATTGACTGAAAGGCAACAGACGGGCTCATCCGGGATTTGAACCTGGGACCTCTCGCACCCTAAGCGAGAATCATACCCCTAGACCAACAAGCCATGTGGACTGTGACAAAAAAGTGGGAGGAGTCTTTCATCCCTTTGATGTCATTAGAACCTTTGTGACATCACAGAATCAGCATCTCCTTTGATGGGGTTGGGGGTATTTTAATCACTTTACATCACTATACATCAGAGTGGTGCTGCTACGCAGTGTTGCATCAGTGGCCACCATCACTTCAAGTAACCCAAATGGGAAAGATCCTTATTGACAGCATTGTTGCGCTTTGCTACATCTGAACTAAAGATACAAATAAAATAATCTAAATTGGCTTTTCTGATTTGGCTGATCTGAATAGGTTTAACGTCTTGCTTGGGAATCAACCTTCAAAACTGCCCCCATGTTCTGTAAGGGTAGATGTTGCACACGGCATCAAGATGATCTGCCAGTGAGACGGCCTGAAAAATAAAACACATGGTGATAAAGATTTCTTTGTGAGGTCAATAGCACAGCTTCTTAAGTCACAATCTGTGGAACATGCAAAAAAACTTCTACGTACCATCGCGACTGACTCTGACTCTTCTGAAGCACCAGCATCAGTGGAAGTTCCGCTGCTGTTGAAGCAGAGTTCAAAAACATGAAAAATGGGCTTTTCAAACATGAAAACCTACCCATTCGTGCCAACTAATCTTTCCTTCATTGAGGGAAACATGAGGATTCGTTCTGCAAAACAAAAACGTTAAATGGATGATGTAGCTGATGCAACAACTGTCATAGGACCTGACCCTGACTCCACTACTTCCCAGAATGCTCACCCTGGTGAGGAGGCTGATGAAGCTCCAAACAGTCCTCCAATGGATGACAATGCTGTTGAAAACTGAAGAGGCTTTGTAGTTCCAGCCAAAAGAAAGGAAGATGAGTTCTTATCTCTCTGCTTGTCAAGGGGCATCTGTTAAAAACGGAAACCAACAACAGCCTGTTAAACTTTGCAAATCGAAAGTCTCTGTGCTCAACACTCGTGCGTTTGATGCTGTTGTTCTTTTTGTGACAGCTTTTCTTTTGAAAAGGTTGTTAGCAGCAACAAATGTGACAACCAATTCCTCAAGCTGGTGAAAACAATAACTACACAGGGTGTGACCAAACAGGTGTATTCACAGAGGGCAGAACTGCTGAAGGAAACCTGTCCACCTGACCGCTGCTGCTCTCCAAATTGATGCACAATGCCAGGCTGCCATCCACAGTTCATCACTTTTATTTTCTCAACATGTCTCTGTGGTGCAATGTATAATGTGTTTGGCTGTTATCTGAAAGGATGGTGGTTCAAGCCCACCCAGGGATGTTCTTTGTTTAAACTCCTTTGTGGACAGGATCTCTGCCTGTCTTGTGGAAGGCTGGGATTTCAATTCCTGAATGTTAGAAACTCAGTGCTGCTTGTAGTATAAAACACAGCTGCTCTACATGAAAAGTGATACAACAGTGGTCACCTCCTGTCTATAAGCACATCACTGTGCTGGATGAGGCCAAAGAACAGAAAGACCTCCTTCGAGCTAGATTTGAACCAGCGACCTAAGGATTTCAGCTGTAAGCCCCTACAGTCCTCCACTCTACCAACTGAGCTATCGAAGGGAGACGTTAGTGCGTTTGTCTTCTTGTCTTCTTTGACTAATATTTACAGATTTGACATTACTTCACAAATCCAGCCACGTCTGAGTTAGCACAACTAGTTTCATTATAAATTCTGATGGCCACCAAAACAAAAATCACAGATTCAAATTAAATCAGATTCATTCATATATATTGCCAAATCTTAACAAAGTTGAATCACACTGAGTAACAAAAGGTGGTTGTCTCGTTGGAGGGGATCATCGGCATAGGAGTGAAAATTAGTTCCACAACTGAATCATTTGGGCAAAAGTTGAACAATATGGAGACTTTACTTGGGACGGTTGTCTTTGGAAGCTTGTTCACTTTGTGAAGCTTTTAAATGCAGTTGATTTTTCTGAGGACAAAGAAAAAGACCGATTCACTTGTAGGGCTGCTGGTAAAACAGGGACAATCTGAGATTCCTCGGACATCCTGACTGCACAAAAGAGAGACATTTCAGGATTCCTGATCCAACAAACATTTGGCTCCTGGCCCAGTTTGGTTCTTTCTTCTATCAGCAGAACTCAAAGTTATCTGGCATGGCCATGATTGTCTTTGGAACTTCATTAACAGTGTGCACACATCACAGATTTTTTTTTTTGCTACACTCTGGTGCAAAGTTTATTCAGTTCATTCCAGGAGTAATCCACAGACGGCCAGATGCTCCAGCTGAGGCTTGAACTCACAAACTCAGCATCTCTCTGCAGGTTCCTGTCCACCATCCTTTCAGTTAGCAGCCAAACACACTGGCTCGTTGCCCCACAGAGACTTAATGACCAGCAGCTGTAGTTACACTATTTAAACCTCAGCTAGTTTCATGTTGGTTCAAACTGATGTTAAGATATTTGACTCTAGCAGTCATTGTTGGTCGATGTATGCTGGATAAGAGAAAGTAGATTAAACACAGCACGTCTCTCAGTGGGCTCCAAAAGACCACTGAGCCATCCTGACGTGTGTCCAGCTGCCAGTCTCTGATGAGGAACTGCAAAAAATCCTCCAAAAAAATGACAAAAAACACAGACTGTTATGTGTATTTCCTTCTTCAAATCTTTATTTTGGTCATTTAATATGTTTTGCTGCGTTTCAACTCCTACAGTTATGTGCTTCTGAGAGACTCTGTGGCGCAATGGTAGCGTGTCTGACTCCAGATCAGAAGGTTGCGTGTTCAACTCACGTCAGGGTCAGATCATCTGTTTGCACTTTTGGTAAACGCTCACATACTCTGTGGTGCAACAGGACGTGTTTTTCTGATGATCCATTTAATTTCTTCACATCACATTTCACGTCACTATTTCCCATTATTTTAGATGGACACACATCACCATTTGATTTTATTTCAGTTTATTTTGAACAATATAAAAAAAAAAAAAAAAAACAACCCAAAAGTCAGCAAGTTTTATCAATGATATGGAGGGTGGAGGGTTAAGAAAGTAGTTAGAAAGTCACAAATGTTACCTTAAAGGGCGTATTGCAGGTTAAGGACCACATTGAATCAATGTTTAAAAAAATAATATTGGAAATGTTTTGCTGGAAAGTGAAGGAGGTAAAATGTCCACAGCAGAAGGGGGGCAGATCATTGGACACGTCATATGAAGGTCCGGGACCCAAAGCGAGAATCATACCCCTAGACCAACTAGCCCTTGATAAGGCTTTTTAAATTATTGAAAAAATTTTACTTTTCATTCTGATCTTTATTCAAGCATTCTTTATTGACAAGAAAGATCCAACATTAAGAACAGAACAGCTACACACAAACAAAATAATGATGAACAGCCCTTCAAGAAGGGGGACCAGAGGGTGTGTGCCAACTACAGGGTCATCATGAACCTCTGTTTTGGGTGGTGGTTGGATGTTATTGGTTTTTCTTAATCAATATCAAACTAAATAATGGCAATAAAGGTTAAATAAATAAAGGTTGCAGACCCCTGATCGAGGGGTATGATTCTGACTTTGCGTGCAAGAGGTTCTGTGTGTAAATCCCAGAGGAGCCCCTCATATGATGTGTCCGCTGTCTGCAGTTCCACTATTCAAGTGTCAGTAAGTTAGACAACATGAATTCAGGAAGGCTTCTCTGACTTCAACAGGTTCTGTTCAATGTGCTCTAACTGCTTATAAATGTCTCACTGGATCAAAAGCTTTGAGCTACGATAGGCTATGTAATTATTTAAGTTTGATTTGTAAAAATAAGCCAATACAACACTTTCACACAGGCCGGTTAGCTCAGCGGGTTAGAGCGTGTTGCTAATAATGCCAAGGTCATGGGTTCAATCCCCATACTGGCCACATGCAGCCTCTCAGAAGCTGATGTTGTTCTCTCCATATGCAGCCTGAAGTCTTTTTCCAACCAGTGGAACTGCCCCCTGATGGTCATTAGAAGTGCAGCTTAACTTATCAGATACAACAATAACAGAAAGTTACAATGATCAGAGCAAAGAATGCATATTGATAATTTCCTTTGTAACAGTTTAGTGATTAGTTTCCAGCTGGACCACCAGGGGTGCACCATCCAGGGGATGTAGTGGATGTGTTAGAAAACGAAATCATGTATTATATCATTACAGATGTGACACAGGAAATGATCATCACAATGTTTAAATCGAAAAATTGTCTGCTCTGACAAATGTACTTTTCTGTCTTAAAAAGCAATTTTCCGGCAATAACTTAGTGGAAGTGTGACGTAGTCACCAGATTTTTCTCTGTTCTGAGGAGTATTGCTTGCTGAATGTGGTGACGTCATTTGGAGTGTTTTCATTGATCCGATTCTGAGTGTTACATTTGTCCCGTGTTACTTTAGTAACACTGCCATGTTTGAGTCGAAATAAATTCAGTGACTCTTTAAAATGATCGCGGTACTGATGCTAATCCCGTTAGCCGGTCTATGGCGTTTTCTAATGCATGTTAGCATTAAACGGACATAACGGACTTTATGTTAAGATAAAATGATGGCAGTAATGCTGGATTAAAATAACTTTGAATGCCATTTTAAATATCTGGATGTCATTTGTGCTTTTATTCTGTGGATAACAAAGATATTCTTTCATTTTATTATTCTCTCTTTCGGTCGAAAAAAGCCGAGTCCAGTCGAGGAGAGCCGAATCTTCAGAGAATCCGTGCAGACAGGGGGGTTATTTTGATGGACACACCATGAGGCCAATCACATGAGAGGACAAACTGATGTTTTCACAATAATATTCAGCTGCTAAATTGACATAGATATGAAGTTTTACAGGTGACCCAGAAGAGACGTTTTCTTTGCTCTACAACGTAACTTTGTGAAAATAACATGTCTGTGGTTGTTTTCTGATCCCTCCTTCGTTTCTTCATGTCTTCTGTTTGTGTCTCTCTCTCGGAGTGATGTTGTGATCTGTTCTTATCAGTTTAATATCTGATACGTCCCCTACCCGGGGACCATATATTAAATAGATTTTTGGAACAGGGAGATGGAATAAGGGCTTGCTCCGTCCACTCCACGCATCGACCTGGTATTGCAGTATCTCCAGGAACGGTGCACTCCCTCTGTGTGTTCAATACAAGTCCTGTTCAGCTCAACATCACCTTAAACACATGATGTTGTCTTCATGTGTGTAACGCTGAGTGTACAGAGTGTTCATGTTGAGTTTATGGTTTTACAATCAGTGATGCGTTCATGTAGAAACATCAGTTTAATGTTGCTGATTTCATCAGGTTATATTCTGCTGACCAGACTGAATCAATAAAGTTTTGTTTCAACACGTCATCGTTTAAATGTTGGTTGTATTTTGTATTTTATTATCACAACATTCATAAGAACCAACAACAACCCAAATCAAATGTTTTTATTATTTTTGTTTTTATATATTTTATTGTATTTTACGTTGCATATGTTTACTTGTGTTGGTCTGTAGCAGCAGGGTGGGAGTGGGGGGTTAGAAATTACGGGGAAAAAGAAAAGACAGAGGGACGCTTGTTACTGTAAATGACTGTGATGAGTGCTGATTCTCTCAAATAAAAATATGTTTAAAACAAACAAACAAACCAAATCAATTAAACGGCTTTGCTTTGTCGTGACACCGTGTTTCCCACACAGGTTCAAACACAAGCTCCTCCTTTGTTCTTCTGCTGAGTGAGACAGAGCTCTGATGTCACTCCTTAGTAAGGAAAATCGCTATTGGCTGTCCTAAAAGTCAATAGAATTCAGTTCATATTATTTGATAATTGTTTATTCATTATTCTTTTTTTAAAATGGCTTATGGTCTACAGACGTCTCCCATGACACTGGAGCCTCAAGCCAGCACCTTTGACCCACATCAAATCATGGACCTGTTGTTCCATCAGGTAATGGTTAGCACTCTGGACTTTGAATCCAATCTAGACTATGTAGTCTGTAGTTAATAATGAGAATTTACTGGTTGGGTCTAGAACCTGAGATGGATGGATGTTCAGTAAACATCAGAGGGTCATTCTGTGGAATTCATGTGCAGCTGTATCATTTAATGTCCTCCTGATGTGTTACCAGTTACCAGTAAAAGAGATTTACAAAATTCACCTGCTGAAAAAAATCCCCAAAACTGTCAAAGAAATGCAACACTTGGACCGTCAGATTTAGGAGGGCAGATCTAGAAATTGAAATACTGCAGGTGGGTGCAGGTCACAGGTGAATTATGTCAACTATTGGAACTGTAACAGATTGGTTTCAGACATTTATGTGACACACAGTCAGGCCATGTCCTCTGTGTGTCTGCAGTTTTACAGACGCAAAACAAAACATGATAATGCTGCCTGTCCTGCTGATATCAAAGCTATGATTAACTTTTCTGTTTCCTCACCAGAGACTGGCAGCTGGACACACGTGTCAGGATGGCTCAGTGGTCTGAGGTGCCAGACTCAAGATCTTTCCTGCATAAATGGGCCTTGAACATGAAAGACTCATGGTTTCATAGATCAGTGTCACCTATCACTGCTGTGGAGTCTGTAATGTGAACCACTAAAGGGAAGAAGCTGCATCAAAAGTCTGATGCTCTACCAACTGAGCTACTCAGGCTTCTGATTAGTGCATAATTCAGATGGAATTCAATAAATTATTTCAACTTGACTCGTTGAACAAACAGCCCTGTCCCAGCCAGGGTCAGGTTTCCTGAAGGCCTCTCTGCCATTTACTAATTAAAATATATTCATAAAAAAACCAACATGTTTCTATCATATGATGATGAAATCTAAAGGCTCTCTGATCATCACATTGAGAAGTTCATCTGGTTTGTGATATTTCTTCATATGATAGTGAGGTAAAATGTGTTCAGTGGGATGTGTGTGTATCCAGCAGGACTGACAGCTTCATGTGGGATTCTCACAGAGATGATTCAAACCTGATCACAGTGATCAGTATGGATATACAGTATGTTTGCTGTCAGTGGAGGAAACTCTCAGACAGAACTAATAGTCATGTTTGGGATGTTCCTGGATTTGAGTTGAATGAGTGTAAATTCTCTCTGATTTTAACACACGTTCACACATCCACCTCCATTCAAACATGGAGTTTACATATTGTTTGGAATTGGTTTGTAATGAAAATGATCAGTGTTTATAGTTCATAACCTGATCACAGATCAATAATCAGCCATTGGAAGAAGCTCTGAAACTTTCTTCTGCAGTCAGAACTCATCCACCTTCAGACTGGACATCTTCTGACTGTAGAAACTGGAGCTTTTTATACATCTCACTGCAGCACAATAAAGTCCTCTGTGAGTATTGTGTGTCCAACAGTGTACATGACATCTGGAGATTTATTGTTATTACAGCTGTAAAATAAATCTATCAGAACATGAACTCAGTCTGTAGAATCCAGAAGATTAATGACACACTTTGTCCTGCTGTTATGGAATAAAATCCTACTTTAGGTTTTCTATATTTTAAACTAATGAGCACTTTTGGGGATCAAACAGAAAAGGACAGAGGTATGAAAGGATATTTCTTTTCTTTTAATTAAAAGAAACAATGTCACAACAAATAACAATTTACATAATTAGGAAATATAACTCCAAAAAATTGACCATTGTCCATGAAAAGCAGCAGTCAGCACTGCCTGGATACAACAGTGGTCAGGGCTGTATGTTTATACTGAAACACTGACAGGTCTCCTCCATCTCACTCTTTTCCTTCCTCTGGGTTCCAGGCCTCATTGGTGACCACCTTTAGTTCCACTTCCAGGCCATGGAAGCAACAATGAGAAGTCATTTCCACTGTGTGCTGTACAAGATGGAGAAACAACAAGATAAAAGGTTTCTGCATTGTTGTTCAGTCAGATCAACAGCAGGCTGCCATCCACAGTTCATCACTTTTATTTTCATTCCTTCTTCAAATCTTTATTTTTATCATTTAATATATTTTGCTGTGTTTGTGCCGCGGTGGTGAGAGCGCCAAACCCTAGCCACTAGACGCTTTGAGCTACAGAAAGAACAGGAGCTGTTGCACCACACAAGCATTTCAAAATAAAAGCTGATTTAGATTATTTTATTTGTATCTTCAGCTCAGATGTAGGCAAAACACAACACTGTCGTCGAGAAGGATCTTTTCCACTTCGGTGACTCAAAGTGACGGTGGCCACTGGAGAATCTCAGTTTGACGAGCTGGTCAACTATAAGAAAAATGGTTCCTATCCTGTTGGGATATCAAAGGAACAGAAATATGTTATACGCAGGCGCTCCGCCCGGTTCCAAATGAAAGGTAAGCAATAATACGAAATGTTAAAAATGATTCCCTGATTGCCAGCTCTAACTCTCTGACAGGGCAATAATAACTAATCAGATAATCAGATTCTTGTACGCTGCTGACAACCACCTTGTTACAATAGGTGATACTTTGTATTACCTTTTGTCAAAAAACGATACGGAGTTGCTCAGGAGAGTGGTGGTTGGCGTGGAGGAGGCCAGTGACATTTTCAAGCAGTTCCATGACAGTGCAGAGGGAGGCCACTGTGGAACCCAAAAAAAACCAAATATGCCATCAGCGCCAGGTTTTACTGGCCTGGAATGGGGGTAGACTTGGACAAATGGGTAAATGGAATTATTTGATTGAACTGTATGATATATTGAGCTTATCCATACATTGTAGTTCTGTGGACTGCATTTCCAATATCTGCTTTTGAACCATCAGGTTTCACAGTGTGCAAAATGCCAGTTCAGCAGGCTCTCCCTCAAAAAGGAACAGGAATATATCCCGATACATGTATGTCACAAGGCTTTCGTTTTACTGAATACTTAACAAAAAAAAAAAAAAAAAAAAAGTTCATGATAAGAGAACATAATTTGATTTTTTCAGGTGGACTGTCCTCTGGAGTTGGTGGGAATGGACCTCGTGGGACAACTGGCGACCACTGATGATGGCAACTGCTACGTGTGTGATGGTGGATTACTACACCAAATGGGCAGAGGCGCACGCCATCCCAAATAAAAGTGCCGAGGTGGTCGCCGAGTGCATTATTAAAATTTTTTATAGGTTTGGTGCATCGCAGTGCATTTTGGCCGATCAAGGAACAGAATTTGTGAATGAGGTTAGTGTTGGCTTGGTGAAAGAACCATTATGGTCCTGTCTACAGTCTGTGCAATGCATTGTTGCTAAACTGTACTCATGTTTTTTTTAAACAGCTGAATCTCAAGATTTGCAAGTTCCTGGATGTGGATAGGAGTCTTTGTGCGCCATATCACCCACAGACAAATGGTCTTGTGGAAAACCTGAACGGGACAATTCAGAGGTGAATCTGTAATTTAAAAAATGTTTTCAGCACAGTCTAAAAGTAGCTCTTCTATAATATAGATGTCATTTTGAAAACCATGATGACCGACATGCATTTCCTTGTGACTATACAGGGCGTTACGCAAACTTGTCGCTGACAAGTCAAAGACGTGGGACAATTACTTAGATGCCGTTATGTTGCCAGAGGACTACACGGTATGGATGTCTCAATTATGTCAGGTAATTTAAGCATTACAATTACATTTAATCTATCTTTTTATTGGAAAGGTGGGCAGCTCAGTGGAGGAGATGGTTGCCAGATCAGTGGTGTCCTCTGGCATTGCCTTGAAAGAGCAGTTGGACAATCTGGTGAGGGAGAATGTCCAGAAGAGGCAAGATAAAAGGGAAAAACTGCCTATCAAATCCATCTTTTCTGTTGGCCAGAGGGTTTTAAGAAAAATTGTGAGATTGCAGCAGAGAAAAGGGGGGAAACTAGAGCATACCTGGTTGGGGCCATATACCATTACAAAAATCGAAAACAAAAGTGCAGACCTGGTGGATGACAATGGGACCCAACATCCAAAAATCAACATAGACCACCTGAAACCATTCTTACAGCCAACACCCTGCATACCCCACAAAATAAAATCCTCCAATGAAGAACCACCAAAAAAAAAAAAAAAAAAAAAAAAAAAACCTCTACTTGCCCCTGTCCCCTCTGCTGCCCTGTTGGACCTCTCAAAAAAACCCAGTAATCATCCCTCAGGTACGGCTCTCAAATCGTCTTGTAAATGACCACCTGCTCCATCCTCTGTACTATCACCCTTAGATTTAACAAATCATACACCATTATATTTAGCATCTTCAAAGGAGTCTCTAGCCTTGTGCAGAATGGACCACGTAGACTCTGTTGTGCGTAGATGTAAGTGATTTATACTTAACAATGACCTTTTAATTTAACACTTTTTAAGTGTGCTATTTGTTACAGGTATCACAAAAGCATGGGGTGGCAATGATTGCCAGGTGCTGCTGGCAAAGGTTGGGCCCTACAAAATATCACATAAGGACATCTTCCAGCTGGGCCCTGGAAAGGAGTTGGAGAGTGAGGTGCATGTTCATTGAATTTTGCAAGGCATAATGCTTCTCCCTGCAAAGTAGTAATCTTTTTTTTAATGTTATACTGCAGGTGATAAATGCATATCTAAATATCATGGTGAGGCAGCATGTGGCAAAGGAAAATGTCTACCACATGGACACCTTTGCCATAACAGCTACATGGCAGAGAAAGACTCAAAGGCTTAAGGTGTGCTGCAGGTCACGGCTATGAGATTGAAAGCTGAGTTAATTTTTTCAGTGCTGCAATTACGAGCCATCAGTTATCACACAAGATGGGCTATAATGAACCTAGAAAAGTCAAAAAATTTTTTTCTCCTTTCCCTCAGCTGGATGCCTCTGATATGATTATAGGTGTTGTTAATGACTGTCACCATTGGTTTCTCTGAATGGAGGCGTGGGTTGAAATCCCACTCCTGACAAAGCCTTTTGTGAACCAAAGTGAAAGAAAAATCTGCATAAAATAGGAATATGATATTGACAATAAAGGGGTTAGCACTGAAAACTCTAAAGCCTGTGGCTCCCTGTGATAGAAATAAGTAGGCCCATGTGTCAAAGAAAGACTGTTCCCATAATAAAAAAAAAAAAAAAAAATAGGGCTTACATATAAATATTTATGTACAGGCCATATACCCATCAAAAAAGAAATCTCTCCTTGTTGACTCAATGGGAGAGTCACCTACAAAGATCAAAAGGTGTTTGGAGACAACAAGGTATACTATATTTTCACAAACCAGTGACATTGGGTCATTCTTGTTCATCTAACTGAATTGGTTGCTTCAGTAACATTTACACATTTTTTCCTTAGAGCCCTGATGAGAAAACTGGGTGTCAATGTGTCACGGTGGACCTGCGACACTGTGCCTCACTCACTGCAACAAGACACAACATCTTGTGGAGTGTTTGCTCTAAAAGTAAGCGCTGCTACATCGCACTCCGGTATATGCCATCATCACGCATTAGGGGACCTGTGATTTACGAGCTCTTACACTTTCAGTTTGCAGATCACATCTTCACTGGCAGACCAATGGAATTTCCCACAGGCACAGAAGACATCAACAGAATCAGGATGCAAAGCCAAGTCAACAAACCCCCTTCTTAAATTGAGACAGTGTACTACAGCACAGGATGCTGCAAAAACTCAGCTGATACTCAGCTACTATGGTCACTCGACAAAAAGAAAAAGACATAAAATTCTGTCTGCAATATCAGAGACCCTGCTGCGACTCAGACAGTGAACAGCCATAGAGAGGATTTATAGAGAAAGGAGCCTCCCCCCTAAACTCCACCCTAGTCTTCGTATGCGTACTGGTGGTGGGTACTTATGCACCTAAAACCCGCTCGCATTGTGGAAGGCTAACTGCCCCAGCCAACGCTACAGAAGGTGCCCCCGAGACAACTGCTGCTAACCACACGGACAGCATACAAAAACAACAAACAGCCCTGAAACACAACAAAGCCAACAGTCCCTCCTTATGAGGAACTGCTGCTACGGCCTATTTGGGGGAACAAACAGATGCTCCAGCCAAAAAAAAAAAAAAAAAAAGCCTCCTACAGCCAAACACTGTCTGAGCACATGCAGCGACCTGCAACTACAAACAATTCACTTCACAGCACCAAACAACTGCTGACTGAAAACTACTGAACTCTGAATTCTCCTCCCCTCCACACTTCATTAAAGCAGCATTATAAAACAGCAAAACTACCAGCCCAAACATTTCTACACTTCACAAAGAAAATCTAACACAACACACACCTACACAGAGAAAATGACCCGCTAATTTAGGCCACAACAAAGAAGGGAGGGCCACACTGATACCTCAAAACACAAGTTATTGTACACCACGTCATAACAAACAAATACAAAACCAATAAAGCAGTGTGAGATGAAAATGTTGGATATTGAAAGCCGTGTGAGTCAAAATAAGGTACTCAAACCAAACAGCATTCAGGCCGTCCAGGAGAGAGAGCATCAGCTGAGGGAGTCTGGCTTTTATAGCCTCCCCACAGGTGGAGGCGGAGCCTCCCAACACAGAGGCGGGGCTTCACAGCAACCAGGATAGATGAAGCAAAGATCCACATAGCAGACAGCAGAGGGACTCACAAGAGACACACACAGCCAACACACAACAAGACTGTGTGATGTCACTGGAGATCAAAGCCATTTCCTGTCTTTCATCGCTCTCCCACGCGACACCAACGCATACGTCACTCTCGCGTTTTATTCGGATGGATGAGCGCATGCGCACAAAGACGCACTTGACTCGTCTCGCGAACGAATGAAACGAATGAAGTGAAACACAAATCAGCTGTTATTGGACAAATAAGTGGCGTTAAATTGAACTAAAATCAAATGTGATTCGTTTATTTTCATCTCCCCTGATAAAGTTCAGATGAGAGGATGAACTCATTTCATCGCTTGACTTACATGAGGTACATTTGGTTGTCAGCCTCGGAGCGGATCAGCTGGGATCAGCTGAGAGAGAGCCAGCAGCAGGAGCACATTCAGAGATCGGCTCTTTTTACGAGGCCAGATCATTTCATCTGGAATACGCCCCAATCAGAAGCCTGAGTAGCTCAGTTGGAAGAGCTTCATACTTTTAATCTGAGGGTACGTACGTACATACGTACTTCATCTTCAGTTTTTTCAAATCCCTGTCCTTGCAAAGTTTTTTTTATGAACCAAAGTGAATGAAAAATCTGCATAAAATGAGAATATGATTTTTTGACAATAAAGGGGTTAAGACTGAAAACACTAAAGCCTGTGGCTCCCTGTGGTAGGAATGGACAGCAGTTGTTGGACTAAAGAAAACTCAGCTGTTACTGAATCCGCTGAGCACCAGCAGCTCCCTTCGATAGCTCAGTTGGTAGAGCGGAGGACTGTAGAGGCTTACAGCTGATATCCTTAGGTCGCTGGTTCAAATCCGGCTCGAAGGAGTCCTTTTTTTTTTTTTTCATCAGCCTCATCCAGCTGATGAGTGATGAGTCTGACTGCAGACAGGAGTTGACCGCAGTTGTATCACTTTTCATGTAGAGCAGCTGTGTCCACTTCATACCATCGTAGGATCAGAGATCGGGGTTCGATTCCCCGATGGGGAGAAGATGTGCGTTTTTCTATAATAAGCTCATTAACCAGAGTGACACAAGGAAACAAAATGGCCACACTCCCAGAGGACGCCGTTGTAGCTTGCTTCCGGTCTACTTCTGGGAATGTGGCCTCGTGTAGTTCCAAACATCACCTCCACGGTGTTGGACATCGATCATTTGCATTTCTGACCGTCAAGTAACTTCTGAGGTATACGTGTATACGTGATGTCCTCGCGTATGAATGAATGTTTCACTGATGCAGATTTTTACAGAACAACATCAACAACTAATAACTCCACAACGAGACTGTGGAAACTATCCAGGCTGGAGAAGGCTGAGTCACCTGAGTGTTGTTGTGGCCGAGTGGTTAAGGCGATGGGCTAAAAATCCATGGGGCTGTCCCTGTGCAGGTTCAATTCCTGCGAGTAACGTTGTTTTCGTGGACCAAGTTTCCCATTTGGGGAGAGACACAGCATGTTTGAGAATCTCTGTAATCTGCAAGGCATTAAGGTATGACAGAGCTGAGTGCTGCTGTTCGGACTCATCTAAGAGGATGAGAATATTTCCTCCAGCGAACTTCACACAGCTACATGTGCTTCCATGGTGTCAGCACTCACAAATCTTTGATATTATTTCAGTGTAATCACATGCACCTGAAATGGGGATGTGAATTTCAATACATTATGACCTGAAAGATTTTATGATCAAATATGAAGAATAGCAGGGACAACAGGGAGAGAGAGAGAGAGAGAGAGAGGGATGACCTGCAGTATCAACCCCTGGCTGGAACAGGGCTGTTTGTTCAACAAGACTCGCCAACTTAATGTATTGGATATCCTTCTTCCTGCTCTCAAAATAAAAGTCAAAATATAGTACTCTTAATGTTATTGAGAGCCTAGACCTGCTCTATATGCACTTGATGTAACTTCATTATGATGTTTTGATGTGACAAGGACAACTACACTGAGTGGGTCATTGAGAGATCAGAGTGTTTGACAAGATAAGCACTGTGCTTTATTATCGACGTTGGAGATGCCAGGGATTGAACCCAGGGCCTCATACATGCAAAGCATGGGCTCTCTTGTTGCCGTATCTCCAAAGAGCTAAAGTCTTGTGTAGAAAAAAAACAGAAAAACAAAGCTTTTGAAAGCGGATACAGTAAATCCAGATAACCTTTGAATTCACCTTCAACAGACTTTGGATCATGACTGCTAAAAAGCTGTTAGCAGAGGATGGTTTCAATCCATCAACCTCTGGGTTATGGGCCCAGCACGCTTCCGCTGCACCACTCTGCTGTAAACCACCCAAGATGGGACTCGAACCGGGTTACAGGCCCGTAGCTGGAGGACTTTGGGACCATCGGCCAGAGATCTACAGTATTTCGGGATTTCTGGAAGGAAAACAAACATAAATTGTAGACACACATTGAAGCTGCAATGGCCGGGAATCGAACCCGGGTCAACTGCTTGGAAGGCAGCTATGCTCACCACTATACCACCCTTGCATGCCAAGGGGCACAATCACAGCCCTTTTGTATGACTCAGAGTTTATTGAGCCTCCTACCTGGGACAGCTATTTGTCCTTTTCTAATTAGCCCAAACGCTGATAAACATGCCAGGTAGCTCAGCTGGTTAGAGAGTGGTGCAAATCACGCCAAGGTCATGGGTTCAATCCCCATACTGGCCAGCTGCAGAGTCCTTGAAGTTATTCAGGAATCTTTAACAGAAAAGCCTTTTTGCTGACAACACCACAGTCACAAGGTTAACCCATGTAGCAGCCACCTGGGTGAGAACAGCAGCTGGTGTTTGCTCATGATGACTCCATGCAGGGCTTTAATGATTACTTTATGTGTGGGTGTTTTTGAATGTCAGATCTTTGTAGTGGGTTCGAATCCTGCCTGTCCATGTTGGTCCTTCTTCAACATTCTCTAAATATCCTTGGAACCTGTTTAAGGTTAATTCAAAGTTTATCTGGACCGACTGTATCTGCTTTCAAAGCTGTTGCCAGATCTTTCTGTTTTTTCTACACAACTCCAATACCAGTTAGTCAGCAAAACATGATGAGCCAAGTCCACTGAGACAACTAACAAAGGATTTTAGTTAGCATGCAATAAACTGTCACATTAATGTCCTGAATGTGCTGTGTGTAAATAATGAGGTTCATCAAAACAAAGTCAGAACCAGAGCTCAGGCTGTTGGTACACAAACAAAGAAAGGCATACTTGTGGATTCACAAGATTATCCCTCCTCCCACTTTTTCTCATGACCTCCACCATAGAGTGCTGCCTGCTGCAATAATGCTGCCTTTAATAGAAGTTTAGGAACATTTGATGAAAGAATACATTTTGATGACGGTTGGAAACGTCTGTTTATTGTTTATCACTTGTTAGGATCCCCGTTAGCTGTCACTGAGGCAGCAGCTACTCTTCCTGGGGTCCAAATGAAAATGCACATCTGCAGTCAAACAGGTTCAGGTAGATGCAGAGTCCTACATTAAAACAAACCACTTTACCATCAACCTGAACTGCAGTATACACATTACACTTCCATTACCAGATCCTCTGCATGTACATTTCCAATATACCTGCAGTATATTGTGTATAATGCAGGTGGCATTTACTGTAAAGTGGTTTGTTTTAATGTAGGACTCTGCATCTACCTGAACCTGTCTGACTGCAGATATGCATTTTCAGTTGAACCCCAGGAATGACGTTTTAAATGACAGGAAACGTCATGTTACCATGACAGCAAAGAGTTAGGAGGACGCCCCCAAATGTCTCCCCTGGCGTCAATTTCCAATGTTATGGAGTTCTATGTCAGTCAGTCGGGTTACCTAACTCGTCAAGAATGACCTGAGTCGGCATGTGACGGTAAGGGACACAAACCATGCGTCAGCCTGTTGACGCATTGGGAGTGAGAACATGTCGGAGAAACATGTGGCATGCTTCTTATGTGAGGTGATCATTCAGGGATCGCCTCACTGTTCAGCTCCATTGGGTCCGACAGTCATGTCCCATATGGTCTGGCAGTGAGGATTCCTGTTTTTCACTCAGGCGGCTGTTTGCCACTGTTGGCAGAGGGCATTCCTCCTTCCTTCTGTCGCTGTGGCTGTGTCCTGTTTCTCCAGCATGCTGAGGCTGGGGCCACACTGACACCGATTGGCTGACGAATTTTGGACTTTGTGAGCATGATTGTTGCTTCCAACATTCCTCCAACACTTTCCTGGACAATCCTTCTGCAGCTGGCACTCAGGTTGCAGTCTCCCCTGGAGGCGTGGGTTTGAATCCCACTTCTGACAGAAACCACTTTTCTTTCACCTCTACTGCTGTGAGGTGTGTCTGGGGACAAAGGTATTTTGGTCGACTTTTGACCGCCCACACTTTTCAAAGACTAAAATTCCTTTTACATCTATCTGAGCGCACACACGTGGGGTTCCATGGTGTAATGGTGTAATGGACTCTGAATCCAGCGATCTGAGTTCAAATCTCAGTGGAACCTGAATCTTACCAGTGAAACACTGAAATTCCCTTGACATGTAGACAACCTGGTTTGTCCACTCTACACGTGTGAGGAAGTGCAAGTTTTGAGCCTGTGTGTGATCTAATCAGGCAGTCAGTCTCTTCTGACACACAACTGTGAGGAGCACAAGTGTTGACCGACACAGACGTAGTTTCAGAAACAGACTGCAGAGAAACTGGCAGTACTGATGCTTAGCTGCCTAAACTGTCTGTCTTGTAAACAGGACATCCTGCATTCAAACCCCAGCAGTGCTTTGCTCTCAGTGGAGT
Source organism: Echeneis naucrates (assembly GCF_900963305.1). Taxonomy (NCBI): domain Eukaryota; kingdom Metazoa; phylum Chordata; class Actinopteri; order Carangiformes; family Echeneidae; genus Echeneis; species Echeneis naucrates. The sequence continues at coordinate 353,554 of NW_021780168.1, forward strand.
TCCGGCTCATCACTTCAACAAACCGATGAAAGCCATCACTTCCTGGATTACAGCTTTTACTTGCAATCTCTGGACAAGAGAAACAATAATTTAGTGGTTGTTGCGCAGATGGAAATTTGGTGATTGACCGCTTTGCACAGGAGACAAACTTTGGTAAGAGTCATGATGGTCAGCAACTGATATTGGCGAAATAACATAAGGGCTCATCCAGGATTTGAACCCAGGACCTCTCGCACCCTAAGCATCTGCAGTGATGGGTGAATTTATGGGGGGTGTAGCTCCGTGGTAGAGCATTTAACTGCAGCTCAAGAGGTCCTCAGTTCAAATCTGGGTGCCCCCTGCCAAACTCTGTGTTTTCACATGCAAAAGCAAACTCTGTTTCACTCTGATGTTTCTCAGTTCAGCCCACCTGGTGTTGGTGTCATCTTTCACTGCCTTCTGTAACTTTTGTTCACAGGGAGACAAAAATGCCTGAATTACGCACCCTGCACAACACAGACTAACCTCAGGGGAACAGACCGCCAGCAAGGGCCCCTCAACACACCGGAGAAGCCGGAGCGCCCGGACACTCACACTCAGCTCACACTCACTGTGAACCGATCCAATGAGTGCTGTAGATCTCAGGCTGATGGTTTGAAATTCCAAAAAAAATCACCAACTGCTCTCCTCAACAAAGCATGAACCACAAAATTACAGTATACACTGGTCCAAGAAAGCAGCTTCATCCCTTCGATAGCTCAGTTGGTAGAGCGGAGGACTGTAGAGGCTGGTCGTTGAAATCGAAGGAGAATATTTATTTTCTTTTTCTCTTGTCCAGAAACTGCAGCCAGGTACACATCCATTTGAAGTGAATGTGAGAGTGTGACGTATGCATGTTAGTTGTTGATGCTGTTCTGTAAAAATCTGACGCCCCCAAATGTTTCCCAGACAAAGAAGCTGGGTCACAGCACAGCACAGGGGATTTGAACCCACGGATCCACAAGAGACTACACCACAGAGTGGTGCAGCGGAAGCGTGCTGGGCCCATAACCTAGAGGTCGATGGATCGAAACCATCCTCTGCTATTCTAACACACTAAAGGTCTCATTCTGAGTTTAACTAGAAAATATCAGGAGTTTTTCAGCAGCACTGAGTTACAGGAAAACATGGAGAATGTCATTTATCACTCCAGTAATGTGTACATTTTTCACTGTGCTATTCCTGGCTCAGTGATGCTGTTGAATGTGTCGTCCCACCCAGATGAAACGATAATCCCATTAGCTGGTCTAGCTGGCGTTTTCTATTGCATGTTAGCGTTAAGATAATGTTGGGTTAAAGTACTTTGAATGCTATTTTAAATATGTAATTTGTTGTTTTATTCTGTGGATGACAAAGTTAAAGATGTGTTTACATCTGAATCACATGTGATTTTGGAAATTCTTCAAAGCAGCTTCAAAGAAAGAGTTTCATTCTGTGAGTACTGTGACATCATCAGGTGATGTATCAAAGGCAGCAGCTCTTCAGACTCACACATCACTTCAAACCTTTGAGGAAGTGACACACAACTGTGAGGAGCACAAGAGTTCACCGACACAGACATGGTTTCAGAGACAGACTGCAGAGAAACTGGCAGCACTGATGCTGAGCTGCTTAAAGTCTCTGTCTTATAAACAGGACATCCTGCATTCAAACCCAGCAGAGCTTCACTCTGCTCATCATGTCTCTGTGACTCAATCTGAAGGGGTCAGTAGTGTGACAGCAGGTTTTTAATGATGTAGCAGACAGAAACAGACAGGTAGAAACTAAATTCCTGCTGTTTTATTGTTCTGTAAGAGCTGAGAGAATACATGTCTGTAAGTGTTGTTGTACATGTCTGTATTACTGCCATGTTGGAGTTGGAATAAATTCACTGACGCTTTAAAATGATCGCGGTGCTGATGCCAATCCCGTTAGCCGGTCTATGGCGTTGTAGGTGCCAGCAATGTCACGGGCTTGTGGTGTTTATTGAGGATGCATGGGTTTCTGAATAACTTGTCACATACGGGGATTTGTCACATGGTGTAGGTGTTACGTCAGCAATACTATTATCAGCTGGTCTTCTCCTGGCGGGTTTTTTGGAATGAGAGGGTGAGGGGGGAAGTTCTACTTTTGCTGACCGATGTCACAGCGCCATCACATCACTTTTCTTTGCTTCATATCGCCTTTTAGTTGCTTTGACATTTTGGTGCTCATACAAGATGCTTTGGAAGTGATCGTCCCAATGTTTGTGTTTGAGCAGCAATAAATGTGCAAAAGGTAATATGTCTCGGAGCCGTGATTCCTCACCACCATCGTGTCTGGCAGGTAATCGCCTTTCCCTTTCTTAGCCTCTCTGCGACTATATTTTTTTGGACCCTTCGGATAGTCGCTCAATAGGCGTTTTCCATTGTATGTTAGCATTGAATGGACATAGCGGACTTTATTTTAAGATAAAATGATGGCAGTAATGCTGGTTAAAATGACTTTGAATGCTGTTTTAAATACGTAGCTGTTCAGTCATTTGTGGTTTTATTCTGTGGATGACAAAGTTACTCTTTCATTTTATTATTCTCTCTTTAGGTCGAAAAAAGCCGAGTCCAGTCGAGGAGAGCCGAATCTTCAGAGAATCCGTGCAGACAGGGGGGTCATTTTGATGGACACACCATGAGGCCAATCACATGAGAGGACAAACTGATGTTTTCACAATAATATTCAGCTGGTAAATTGACATAGATATGAAGTTTTACAGGTGACCAAGAAGAGACGTTTTCTTTGCTCTACAACGTAACTTTGTGAAAATAACATGTCTGTGGTTGTTTTCTGATCCCTCCTTCGTTTCTTCATGTCTTCTGTTTGTGTCTCTCTCTCGGAGTGATGTTGTTACTGAAGCCGACTCTGACCCCTCACTGAGCGGGTCGGTGCGGAGAAACACTCCGTTACCTCCGACAGCTGAGCGGTATCGCTTCTCGGCCTTTTGGCTAAGATCAAGTGTAGTATCTGTTCTTATCAGTTTAATATCTGATACGTCCCCTACCCGGGGACCATATATTAAATAGATTTTTGGAACAGGGAGATGGAATAGGGGCTTGCTCCGTCCACTCCACGCATCGACCTGGTATTGCAGTATCTCCAGGAACGGTGCACTCCCTCTGTGTGTTCAATACAAGTCCTGTTCAGCTCAACATCACCTTAAACACATGATGTTGTCTTCATGTGTGTAACGCTGAGTTTACAGAGTGTTCATGTTCAGTTTATGGTTTTAGAATCAGTGATGCATTCATGTAGAAACATCAGTTTAATGTTGCAGCTGATTTCATCAGGTTATATTATGCTGACCAGACTGAATCAATAAAGTTTTGTTTCAACACGTCATCGTTTAAATGTTGGTTGTATTTTGCATTTGTCAGCTGAATCCACAGAGTCACTGAAATGATGAAGTAATTCCAGGAAAGGAAAAACATTTGGCTCTGAATCTCAATGTAGATTTGAACAAAGAGCTCCAGCTGAAGAAAACAATGCTGTCTGTTTCCAGATGATGAAGAACTCAGTTCTCAGTTGATTCTCAGTTATCTCCATCTAGTGGACAGATGGTAGAAGTTGATTCCTGAAAAGAGGAAGTGACTTTTCCTCAGATCAAACTGTTGAAGGAGAACGAGCAGCTTCTTCCTCACTGACTCACTCAACCTCTGTCTCCTGGGTTTGGATTTGAGCCTCTTTCTCAGGCGCACACACAGAAAAAATCAGATTTTCTATTCCAACAATATACGTGATGTCCTCGTGTATGAATGAATGTTTCACTGATGCACAACTCCACAACACACTGTGTGACGTCACTGGAGATCAAAGGCATTTCCTGCCTTTCATTGATCTCCCACGCGACACAGATTCATACGTCACTCTCTCACGTTCGCTTCAAATGAATGAGTGCATGCAGTTTCTGTTGTGTAGTGGTTGTCATTTTTACATCACACACTAAAAGTCTCTTTATAGCTCCTCGTTAGTATAGTGGACAGTATCTCCGCCTGTCACGCGGAAGACCGGGGTTCGATTCCCTGACGGGGAGAGTACGTGTGTTTTTCTATAATATGTTATTAACCAGAGCGATAGAAGTAAACAAAATGGCCACACTGCCGCAGGACTCCGTTGTAGCTCTCTTCCGGTCAGCTCAGTAGGCTGACATGAACCACGTGACCACCCCGCGGCGAGATCAGGGAGTGTCGGGACTCTTCTCTCTCTGTCTGTCTGTATCCATGTCAGAAACTCTGAACTTCTTTAAAACACGGTGGATTTACTGATATGAAAGTGTCCAGCAGTCCATGATGGATCATTATAGAAAGATATCAACTTTAATTCAAATACATTGTTGTGCAGCATCCAACCTCACAAACTTTAAACAATATTTAACTGTTTGGATGAAAGAGGAGGCAGAATACCTGAAATATGGCAGCTACATCCTCTTTGGATATTTACCTCACCACAGAGGCGCTGAGCTGCTGCAGCAGGTGAAAAGAAGAACCATCTGATGAAGCCTCCTCTCTGCTCACAAGGCTTCTGCTCTGTTTTAGGTGGAGGGCGCATGTTATGAAAAATATTTCCTTTCCTTTTATTTCCTTTTAGAGATCTATAGTTCTGGCACCTATGATATAAGGCTCAGTGGCTCTGTGTAGTTCTTGTGGCCGAGTGGTTAAGGTGATGGACTAGAAATCCATTGGGGTTTCCCCGCGCAGGTTGGAGTCCTGCCACCAACGGTTAGCTATTTTCTATTCCATGAGAAAGCATGTTAGAGAATCTCTATAATCTGTGCAGTGTTAATATTGGGCTTTCTTTATGTTTTCCTGTTAATCAGTGCTGCTGAAAAACCGCTGAAGCAGGAGCAGGCTCAGGGGGGGGTGGCCATCTGCCTCGACCGGTTGGGTTGAGAGAGGGAGAGAGAGAGCTGACACTGTGCTATCATTACCTTTTCTGTTTCCTCACCAGAGAGTGGCAGCTGGATACACGTGTCAGGATGGCTCAGTGGTCTGAGGTAACAGACTCTTTCCTGCACAAATGGGCCTTGAACATGAAAGACTCATGGTTTCATTATTTCATTATTTTTCATTGTGACCTATCACTGCTGTGGAGTCTATAATGTGAACCACTAAAGGGAAGAAGCTGCATCACCTGAATGGACAGCAGTTGTTGGACTAAAGAAAACTCAGCTGTTACTGAATCCGCTGAGCACCAGCAGCTCCTTTCGATAGCTCAGTTGGTAGAGCGGAGGACTGTAGAGGCTTACAGCTGGAATCCTTAGGTCGCTGGTTCAAAACTGGCTTGAAGGAGTCTGTTTTGTTTTTTTTTTTTCATCAGCCTCATCCAGCACGGTGATGAGTCTGACTACAGACAGGAGGTGACCACAGTTGTATCACTTTTCATGTGGAGGCAGCACTTAGTTTCTAACATTTGGATGTTGTTAAGAGGATCATTACCATCAGCTGAGAATCAAACATGTGCAGCACGCAGGAATTCTACCACTGAAGTTCAACGAGCATCAAAGGCTTTTGACAAATTGTCTGTCTGATGAACCTTTTGACCGGGTTTGATTTTCGGTCAGGGTAAAAGGGCTTTAGTTCATGAGAAATACAGGTAATTGACAAAACTCCCTAGCTAAAGCTGATAAAGCTGCTAAAGCTACCAGACCATGCAGGGGATGTAGCTCAGTGGGAGAGCCTATGTTTCGCATGCCGGTTAGCTCAGCTGGTTCGAGCGTGGTGCTAATAACGCCAAGGTCATGGGTTCAATCCCCATACTGGCCACAAGCAGCATCTTTCCAACCAGTGGAACTGCCCCCTGGTGGTCATTAGAAGTACAGCTTAACTTATCAGATACAACAAGACCACAAAGTTACAATGATCAGAGCAAAGACTGCAGATAGATCATTTCCTTTGTAACAGTTTAGTGATTAGTTTCAGCTGGCATTGTGCACCATGCAGGGGATGTAGCTCAGTGGTAGAGTGCATGCTTTGCATGTATGAGGCCCCGCGTTCAATCCCCGTCATCTCCAGCGTTGATAATGAAGCACATGAAGTACTTATCTTGCGCAACACCCTGATCTCTCAACTATCCACTTAGCTTGGAGCAATTTATCCTGTGTAGTCATCCTTCATTAACAGAGTGCACTCTACTGTGGAGGTCATGAGAAAAAGTGGGAGGAGTCTTTGATCTCTTTGATGTCATTAAAACCTTTGTGACAGACCTTTGTGTTTTCTTCCTCTACGATACAGACACAAACTGGCAGTACTGATGCTGAGCTGAGTCTTGTAAACAGGACATCCTGCATTCAAACCCCAGCAGAGCTTCGCTCTCAGTCTGAGTTGACCTCACCCGAAGTACCCCATAACTCTTGCCAAATGACTTTTTATGACCAATTAGCTCAAATGGTAGAGCGCTCGCTTAGCATGTGAGAGGTAGTGGGATCGATGCCCACATTCTCCACAAGACTTTAGCTCTTTGTTGGAACACAGCTACAAGTGAACTAAAAACAGCAGGTCCCTGAGTGGGCTTTGGAGGCTTTTACTAAACAGGACATCCTGCATTCAAACCCCAGCAGTGCTTCACTCTCAGCTGTTACAGCTTTTACTTGCAATCTCTGGACAAGACAAGAGAAACAGTAATTTAGTGGTTGTTGCGCAGACGGAAATTTGGTGATTGACCGCTTTGCACAGGACAAAAACTTTGGTAAGACTCATGATGGTCAGCAACTGATATTGGCAAAATGATACAAGCACTCGTCCAGGATTTGAACCCAGGACCTCTCTCACCCAAAGAATTCAAACCCCAGCAGTGCTGTGGTTCATACTTTACAGTATGTTTTACATCTTCAGTCTAACGCTCTCCCAGCTGAGCTATTTCAGCTGGCTGAGCCCACTAATGCAGGATGTTCTGTTCACCATCCACTTCTCCAAAGTCCCACAGTGAAGGCTTCAAATGCACATCTCGCACAGTGTTATCATGCCATTCTTACAATGGGTCATCACGACGGCCCAGCGACCACGTGGCCTAATGGACAAGGCGTCTGACTTCGGATCAGAAGACTGAGGGTTCGAATCCCTTTGTGGTTGGGAAGTTATGTATTACAGGTTATACCATATTTAATGGCTCTGGTGAAACCAAAGTGGAGGAAAGGGGCAGTGCAACTGTTGTAACATCAACATGTAGTGGCAGTAATCAGCAAGTTGATCAATGTAGAATGTAGTTTGTTATTTGCATCACTGCCTCAGCAGAGGTGGGTTTTGGGCCCAGCACTCTTCCACTGCTCCACTGCTGCTTCACACTCAGCTGTGAACCGATCCAATGAGTGCTGTCGTTCTCAGGCTGATGGTGCTGAAAGGAGCACATCATCTGCAAAATCCTCCAGATACTGACCTGGAACCCCTCCTCTTCACGGCTCTCAAAATAATTTTAATAAGAGTTTGGTCTAGACCTGCTCTATATGTACTTGACATAACTTCATTATGATGTTTTGACGTGAGTTAAAAAAAGAGGCCAAAACATTAGGAGTTTGCCTTTAAGTGGACTTCAATGGCTGCTGTTTTGTCATCCCATGTACACTTGTGTTCACTTTGGTAATTTGGTAGGATGACTACACAGGATAAATTGCTCCAAGCTGAGTGGATAATTGAGAGATCAGAGTGTTGCACTATCAACAGGCTTCCGTGATTGGTCAAATGTTGGAAATGTTGGCGCTGGGGGAAGAATCCATGACGCTGATTGTCTGACGAATTTCAGACTTTGTGTACGTGATTGTGGCCTCGAACATTTCTCCAACACTTCCCCGGACAATCCTTCTGCAGCTGGCGCTCAGGTCGCAGTCTCCTCTGGAGGCGTGGGTTTGAAAGGGTCATCTCTGCAGTTGTTCTCTGAAACCGTCTGTATCTGTATCGTAGAAGAAGTAAAAACAAATGGGAAAATAACACTCGGTAACATTTGTGTTTGTATGTACTGTATGTTGTTGTTGCAACATGGAAAGACTAACGCAACCACCGACAAGGATGGGATTCGAACCCGCGCATGCAGAGCACAACGGATTAGCCGTCCATCGCCTTAATCACTCGGCCTCCTCGTCATGTTTGATACTTGTCCTGGAGTCTCCAGGGGAGACTGCGACCTGAACGCAGCACCTTAGAATGCTCAGCCATTCTGACGACAGAAGCTGAAAAATTTGCCCATCAAAGTGAGTCCAGTCATTCCAATACACAATGACCACGATGTGATAAGATCACATGGAGGCTCAGAGTTTGAACTTGCTCACACGTGTGGAGTGGACAAAACAGGTTGTCTACAGGTTAAGGTTTCACATTGGAACCTTCACTGTGTGAAATGACAGATTTTCTTTCACCTCTACTGCGGTTTTGGGACAAAGGTATTTTGTCTACACGCTGCCTGGTGGTCTAGTGGCTAGGATTCGACACTCTCACCACCGCGATTCCCGGTCAGGGAAAGTGTTTTTACTGAAAAGTACAGATGATTGAAAAATGTGCCACATCTGACACTGCAGTCAGATGTTTTCTGAGGGGGACAACTTTTCAGTCATCAAAAATCTTGACCGGTGCATCTACTGGCACCGGATGTGCAATCAAAAGTAAAAACTAAACTATTCTGTCCAGCTACAGCTGCGTCAGGTTAAAAACCCGCTCTGATTTGAAATGCTCACCTTCGATGGAAGTTAAGTCCATAAAAATGGTTGTATTGGTGTCCAGACACTCCCTGATGGTCTAGTGGCTAGGATTCGGCACTCTCACTGCCGCGGCCCGGGTTAGATTAGTGCATGTCCACATAAAAAGGGCTGTTTACAGGGACCTTTCGATTTTCAGTCCAACATTCTCCCAACTGAGCCATTTCAGGTGGAAGAGTTTGTTTCACAGAACGTGTCAGGAGGGCTACGTCACAGGCTCCAGTGGCGCAATCGGTTAGCGCGGTACTTATATGACAGTAACCTGCAGAGTGATGCCGAGGTTGTGAGTTCAAGCCTCACCTGGTTTTGGAAGAAAGTTGGTATCTTGTTGAAAAAAAATAAGATTCTGTCATGCCACCATGACATAAAAGACTCCTCCCACTTTTTCGCATGACCTCCACCATTGACTATTCATTCTGACTCTGCAACAATTTGATCTACAGAAAGAGGACATGACCTGACTGTGTGTCACATAAATGTATGAATCCAATCTGTTAAAGTGAAGCTGAAATGAATCCTTGTAACATTAATTGTTCAGCAGCATGACTTGTCATGATACTGAGGTTGTGTCCTGTTTGGGGGTCACCACAGAGGAGGAGCTAGTGAGGACAGGCAGCATTATCAATGTCCTCATCTCATCCAGAAGGTTTCATCAGACAGATAATTGATTTAGCTGTCAGGCTCCAGTGTCATGGGAGACATCTGTAGATCATAAGCCATTTAAAAAAAAAATCCAGTTTGATGATGATTGGAAATGTCTGTTTATTGTTTATCACTTGTTAGGATCCCTGTTAGCTGTCACTGAGGCAGCAGCTACTCTTCCTGGGGTCCAAATGAAAATGCACATCTGCAGTCAAACAGGCTCACAAACCACTTTACCATCAACCTCAACTGTATACACATTACACTTCCATCACCAGATCCTCTGTATATAGATGAGTGTTGCAGTGCTGCTGTGGCTTAGCTGGTCAAAGCACATGTCTTGTTAGAGTCATGATGGTCAGCTACTTATGTTGGAATATTTTAAGACCCTCTGTACATTTCTGTACATCAGAGTGGTGCTGTGGCTTAGTTGGTCAAAGCGCCTGTCTAGTAAACAGGAGCTCCTGGGTTCAAATCCCAGCAGCACCTGTTTTAAGGTTGTTGTGATAAACTCATGTAACTGGAACAGGAGTTCCATTAAAACTCTCTGACCAATCAGGTAACTGCATAGTCTTCATGTCTCCCTTTGGAACATCCTGCAGTCGATGGTGCCAAAGTCCTCCAGCTACAGACCTGTAACCCGTCCTCACCACAGCTGTACATCTGTTACACCTTGTAGTTGTCTCGGGGAAAGGGAAGCTTATTGTCATATAATGATGGGATGGCTCCATACTCCAGAACATCCCTGTGAACCCGGTCATACACCTTCTCCAGATCAAATCTTGGGGTTCCACATGTCCACTATAATTCCAGTGGATAAGACAAGTCAATCACAATCACAAGTTTTATCAGTTTTTAGGGTGTGGGGGTTAAGAACATCTGAATTAGTTTGAAAGTCACAATTGTTACCTTAACCTTAGCATTTAAAGAAACGCCCTGAGTCATCATCAGCAAACACCAGCTGCTGTTTTCACCCAGGTGGTTGCTACATGGGTTCAACTTGTGACTGTGGTGTTGTCAGTGAAAAGGATTCTGTTACAAATTCCTAAACTACTTCAAGTAGCAGCTGGCCAGTATGGGGATTCAGCACGTGAGCATCGGCTGCTGTGAACTATAATACCAGTGAATTAAACAAAGACCGTCCCTGGGTGGGCTCGAACCACCATCCTTTCGGTTAACAGCCGAATGCGCTGACCGATTGCGACACAGAGACACGTTGACCAGTTCCTGTTACAGCAGGCTGTAACAGGAACTGGTCCCACAATAAGAAGGTTGTTGGTTTGAATCTCAAACTGTCAGCCGTTTTTCTGATTCCAGCCAATGATCTTAGTGATAAGAGACGGCTTGACATAACGGGTTTCAATTTTTATTTACACACAGCACATTCAGGACATTAATGTGACAGTTTATTTTATGCTAAAGAAAATCCTTTGTTATTTGTCACAGTGGACTTGGCTCATCATATTTTGCTGACTAACTGGTATTGGAGTTGTGTAGAAAAAACAGAAAGATCTGACAACAGCTTTGAAAGCGGATGCAGTCCATCCAGATAACCTTTGAATTAACCTTAAACAGGTTTCAAGGATATTTCGAGATAGTTCAAGATGGTCTGACGTTTATGATAATTCTACCAAGAACAGCAGGCTGCAACATGGACAGACCAAAGTGAGGTGAATGTGCACTCTGTGGTGGAGGCCATGAGAAAAAATGGGTCTTTGATGTCATGGTGGCAAATGCAAATAAAGACAAGTATATGCACCATAAAGGGCCTCTGATATAATCTAGAGATTGACAATTAAAAAGACGACGCAATTTAATAATTTTACTCCTGGAGATACTGTCACAGCTACCAAAGTCGTGCAAACAAACTAATAGACACATCAGATACAGGGCTCGTCAGGGATTTGAACCCGGGACTTCTCGCACCCAAAGTGAGAATCATACCCCTAGACCAACGAGCCTGTGGTGATTTTCTTTTAGGGTTAGAAAAAATGTTTCTTCTTCAAAATGGACCCGAAATGGTACCGTTCATTTGTACTCCTACGGTTTTATAGATATTACACATTTTAATTTCTGGTGATGGTGTCACCCAGCCCGCCATGTTCTCTGAATGGACCTGAAGTGGTACAGTTCCTTTGTGCTAGATTGTGCCATAAAAAAAGTTTTCTCTGCTAGATGAGTCCAAACAACAGCACTCAGCTGTGTCATATTTTAAGGCTGTGCAGATTACAGAGATTCTCCAACATGCTCTGTAGCTGCCCACCTGGGAAACTTGGTCCATGAAAGCAAACAACCGTCAGAGTCAGGCCGACCACAGAGCCTGTTCTCCTGATCAGCCTGTTCAGTCTCTGTGTGTCTCCCTTGTACTCACTTGTACAAAAGGAAGTCGTCTGTGTTTCATAATTGAAATGATCCGTATTGTATTCTAAGAAGATGTTGTTGTCTTTGTCCGTCAGCACTGCCCCAACAAGTAGCACTTACTGAATTCAACAGTCAAGTTAGTGCTCAAGTTAAGGTAACATTTGTGACTTTCAAATTACTTCCTCAACCCTCACCCCCCATATCACCGATAATACCTGCTGTCCTGGTGATTGAAGAAAGGAAGGAATGACATTCCTCATGTTTTTTGTCCAAATTCCAACCAGGACAACCCCAAAGAGAAGCACTTATGCACAAAGACTTCATCAGTGTCTTTGATTGGAGTGATCTGAGTTAGATCTGAAGAAAACATGGCTCCAAGACTTATTGTTGTTTTTGTAAATTAACACTGAAAGGGGAAAAAGAGCAAAGAGCATCTCCTTTTCCTGTTCCATCAGTAACCATCAAAGGAGATGCTGATTCTGTGATGTCACAAAGGTCCTAATGACATCACAGAGATCAAAGACTCCTCCCACTTTTTTGTCATGACCTCCACAGTAGAGTGCACTCTGTTCATGAAGCTCCAAAGACAATCATGGTCCTGCCAGATACCTTTGAGTTCTGCCGACAGAAGCAACAACAAAGCTGGAACTATTTGGACTGAACCTGGTTTGTCTGTATTACTTCCCAGGTAGGTTTGGAGGTCTACCAAGTCCAATTCTCTCCAGATGTCCCCAAACACACGCTTCCCCTCCAGGTTTGTCATCTCCAGTATAATTCCCTCAAAAAGAGTTGGAAGCTGTGCTTCCTCACAACAAGAAGGTGCTGTTTCCTTTGAGGAGGAAACTATCTAGGCTGGAAAATGCTGAGTAATGCTGGCGCCGGTGTGTGTGGTTGTTGTGGCCGAGTGGTTGAGTTGATGGACTTTCCATTGTGGGTTCCCCGGGCGGTTTTAAATCCTGCCAACAACGGTCTGTTGTAGTCACAACACGTGCTTCTTTCATGCTTCTTCATTTTGCTGCCACAGTCGTGGTCATATTGGATGAACTGTTGGAGTTACTGCCTTCACTCCTGACGTCCAAGAATCATGCTACATGTTAGGAGAAATGACACTTCCTGTCTGAATACCCAAAGAACAACTTCAATCTCCTCCTTAAAGTTGCATTCTCATTCTGATCACCTGGCTCCACCCTACATGCAGCTCCAGGCCGGGAACTGAACCCAAGAACTGTTGTGCGGAAGCAGTTTCCCTTTCAGCAATCTATGTGTGTAGAAACAAGGATGGAAGGTCTCTGGTCTAGTCTCCTTGATTCACAAGGAGAGAATCTGTTAAATCTCATGTTCTTTTCATGTGATGGTGGTATCGTGGTCAGCATAGCTGCCTTCCAAGCTACTGACCAACAGCGTGGGGAATAAGCTGAGATAAATCTTTTTTTGGACAATGTGCTTTTAGTTTGTTCTGTAACATTGCTGACAATATTTAAACAAAGAGCTGCACACGTATTCACAAGCAGCCCAATTCTCATCTTGTCTGCCCAATGAAGCCCAATCTGGCAACTCTGTTGGTGAGCACAGTCCAAATGAAGTCAGTGTTGGCTTTAGGGAGGGATGTTGAAGTCACTTGGCTTCACCTCCAACAAAGAGCTAGCCTTGTGGAGCCATTCGTGGTGCTAACCATTACACTATTGTAGAGGAAGGAAACACAAATGGAAAAAAAACACTCAGTCACACTCATGGAGCCTAAATCAAAAGAACATCAGATTGAGACAAGAAAAAATGGAACCAAAGTGTGAAAATAATGAACAATAAACAAAAACATGAACACAAAAAAGTTTGAAACAGAGAGGCTGCTCTGTGCAACCTGCTGTTCTGCGTAGAATTATCCTGAATTAGGTCTGTATTCAACAATCTCTAAATGTCTTTAGAAAATAATACACAAGTTCAATTCCTTTTACACCAAACTATAAAAAAAAAAAAACTTTTTTCTGGTATATATGTCACTGACCCAAACACAAATGAGCGAGGACAAAAAAACAACAAAGCAAAGCAAAAAAAAAACAAAGACCAATCAAGTTACAGTTTACTTTTGGTCAACCAGCAAAGATCCTGCAGTCAGAAACTTTGGTCTTTTTCTTTACAGTCATCACAACCAAACAGTTTCTCTTCTGTATGGACCTCCATGTGTGATTTAAGGCTTTTCTTTCATTTAAATGTTTTCCCAAAAACATCACAGCTGAAGTGTTTCTCTTCTGTATGGACCTTCATATGTGGTTTAATGTGTTTCTTTAGTTTAAATCTTTTCCCACAAACATCACAGCCGAAGGGTTTCTCTTCTGTATGGACCTTCATGTGTATTTTAAGTATTCCCTTTTCTTTAAATGTCTTCCCACAAACATCACAGCTGAAGGGTTTCTCTTCTGTATGGACCTTCATGTGTGGTTTAATGTTTTTCTTTAGTTTGAATGTTTTCCCACAAACATCACAGCTGAAGGGTTTCTCTTCTGTATGGACCTTCATGTGTATTTTAAGGATTGCCTTTAGTTTAAAATTTTTCCAACAAATATCACAGCTGAAGGGTCTCTTTTCTGTGTGGACTGCCATGTGTGATTTCAGGCTTCGCGTTAGTTTAAACATTTTCCCACAAACATCACAGCTGAAGGGTCTCTCTTCTGTGTGGACTACCATGTGTTTTTTAAGGTTTTCCATTAGTTTAAATGTTTTCCCACAAACATCACAGCTGAAGGGTCTCTCCCCTGTGTGGACTACCTTGTGAATCTTCAGATCCCACTTTTTTTTAAATGTTTTCCCACACTCAGGGCAGCTGAATGGTTTTTCACTGCTGTCACATCTTCTAACATTTACATCACCTTCATCTATTTTCACATCTAACTGGGCCACTCTGGTTTCATTAGAATCATTCTCACTGATTTCACTATCAGAGGAGTCTGAGGCCTCTTCCTCTGGATCTGGATCTGGTTGAAGAGGACTCTGTGGATCACAGCTCCTGGCCGGTTCATTCATCTCTTCATCCTCACTCTTCACCTGAAACGGCCTCACAGGGTTCCTGGTCTCCTCCAGTCCTGGTACCTGGTCCTCCTCCTGTTCCTGTTTAAGGACTGGACTCTCTGAATCCTCCGGATCCGGACTGGAGGTGAACTCAGTAGGAACCTCTTTTTTCACCATCAGCTGCTGAACATCTGGAGGAAACGATTCAATAATGAATCCTCTTTATTCGCTACAATATGAACACAGTTATTCCTCCAGCTGCTTCATTCTACATCTGCCAAATACAGTCCTCAGCCTTTCTCACTCATAAAAACAACCAACCCGTTTTGTGGATCAGGACTCGGGGCTGCAGCAGCTCCAGCTGGCTCCTCTGCCGGTCGATCTCCTGCCTGAAGCCCGAAGCCTCCTCCCCATATCCGGCTACCATTCTGTCCACGGCCGCTAAGATCTCCCGGCAGGCGGCGGCGAGTCTGTCGGTGACAAAACCCCGCAGGACTTCTGCTGTGGACATTTTAGCTCCTTCACTTTCCAGCTGAGGGACAAAGACTGCCAGTCCTGTTTGTGTGGAGCGAATATGCGGATATTACCAGTATGAGACACTTTATCAAAACATTTCCTATATTATTTTTTTAAACATTGATTCAATGTGGTCATTAACCTGTAATTTGCCCTTTAAGGTAACATTTGTGACTTTCTAACTACTTTCTTAACCCTCCACCCTCCATATCATTGATAAAACTTGCTGACTTGTGATTGACTTCTGAAATCACCAACATCACCCCAACAAATAGCACTTACTGCTCTCAGAACACAAGTCTGTGCTTCATTTAGGGAAACGTTGGTGACAAATGCACTAATTCAGCTGATCTGACGAAATGTATTAATTTTTGTTCAAATTCCATCCAGGACAACCCCAAAGAGAAGCACATGTACAAAAGGAAATCTTCCGTCTTTTTATTTGAAATGATCATTGTTGCATTTTAAGAAGAAGTTGTTGTCTTTGTCAGTCAGCACTGCCCCAACAAGTAGCACTTACTGAATTCAACAGTCAAGTTAGTGCTCAAGTTAAGGTAACATTTGTGACTTTCAAACTACTTTCTTTGCCCCCAATTGATGAATTGATAAAACTTGTTGTCCTGGTGATTGAAGAAAATAAGGAATTGCATTCCTCATCTTTTTTGTCCAATTTCCATCCAGGACAACCCCAAAGAGAAGCACTTATGCACAAAGACTTCATGAGTGTCTCTGATTGGAGTGATCCGAGTTAGATCTGAAGAAAACATGGCTCCAAGATTTACTGTTGTTTTTGTCAATTCACACTGAACTCACTCCCTTTCAGGCTTTTACCTGAATTTATCTTCTACCTGAATGAAACCACTCCCACAGCTGCCTGCCTACTTTGTTCGGGCGGGTTCAATGGTCTTGGTAATGGTTTGTAATGAAGAACACATTTAGTCCATCAGGAACAGACAACGATCCTCTTAAATTCATGAGGACCATTAGCATATGGTGAGAGGACTGTTAACTGCAGTGATTAGGGATCAGGGTTGTGTTGTTGTAGCTGATCTGAAGAAATCTATTTAAAATTGCAAATCATCATAATTTTTACTGAATTTCTGAGCAGGACAACCCCAAAGAAAAGCATTTATGTAGAAAGGAATAATTGTAACTGTCTGAGTTAGAGCTTGCTGTTGTGTTTGTCAGTCAACAAATAGCTGAGCTGTGTAGTTGTGTTGTGCTACACACCAAACATGTCTCCACTGTGTGCTGTGCTGAAATAGCTCAGTTGGTAGAGTCCCTGGTTCAATCCTGGATTTTAGTACCTGTGGTGTGTCCTTTAGAAGACTGTCTTTTTTAATTAATGAGAGATAAAAAGCTATTCAGGAAATGTCAAGGTGCCAAACAAACCAACATTTTCTACCAACATTTAATTGATGAATCAGTTGAATGAGGACAGATGTGACTTAAAGCAAAACAAAGTCAGCAATAAGGATCTTTTCTAAGAGGGCCCTCAGACAAAGAAGCTGGGTCACAGCACAGCACGGATCCAGAAGAGACTGCAGCACAGCCTGCTATGAGTAGAGTGGTGCAACAGGAGCGTGCTGGGCCCATAACCCAGAGGTTGATGGATCAAAACCATCCTCTGCTGTTCTAACACACTGGATGTTCCTTCACTGTCTTTGTCTTTTTCAGCAGCACTGATTTACAGGAAAACATGCAGAATGTCATTTATCACTTTCTCCAGTAATGTGTACAGTTTTCACTGTGCTGCTCCTGACTCAGTGATGCTGTTGGATGCTTATAGGGCTGCCGTTCTTAAAGTGTGGGCTCCACCCCACTGGTGGGGAATAGAGACATGACAGGTGGGGCTTTGTTAATGCCTTTCTTTATGGACAACAAAGATCAGAAATTCAAAACAAAACACCCCCACACACACAAAAAGTCACCAGTAACACTTAAGACAGAACAGGTCCTTTTCTTTCAGCTCACTTTTAAATTTTATTTTATTTTACATTTTCTTGCAAAAGAAAAAAAAACACAGAGCACACATTCACCATATAAGAAGTGGAGACGGTTTGGCTCCATCAATGACATCCCTCGACACTGGAACCTCGAGCCAGCACCTTTGATAAAGATCAGCTAACAGTCCTGTGGTTCCATGGTGTAATGGTTAGCACTCTGCACTTTGAATCCAGTGATCTGAGTTCAGGTCTCGGTGGAACCTCTGTCTTCTGATTTAGTGGGATAGTGACTACATATAACAGTAACTCCACTCCACCCAAAACAGTGATCCAACCCTGAGCAGAGAGGAGGCTTCATGAAACAGTTTCTCCTTTCACCCGCTGCAGCAGCTCAGAGCCTCTGTGGTTCAGGAAAGGTCCAAAGAGGATGTAGCTCAGTGGTAGAGGACATGCCATATTGTGAATGAAGCTCACAGGACAGTCATGGTCACATACTCTTCTCTCCTCCAAACCTTTGAGGTTTCTCATAATGTGAAGGTGGTGGAGTGGCTGAGCAGTCCAACGTGCTGGATTAAGGTTCAGGTGTCTTCAGAGGCAAATAGTTTCAACTGCCAGCTTGTTATATCTGTAGTATCTAACATTATGAACAAGGCACTGCTGTGATTCAAACCCAGCAGACAGGTACTTTGACCAGCTAAGCCACAGAACCACTCTGAAGTACATCTATATACAGAGGATCTGGTGATGGAAGTGTAATGTGTATACTGCAGCTGAGGTTGATGGTAAAGTGGTTTGTTTTAATGTCGGACTCTGCATCTACCTGAACCTGTTTGACTGCAGATGTGCATTTTCATTTGGACCCCAGGAAGAGTAGCTGCTGCCTCAGTGACAGCTAACGGGGATCCTAATAAGTGATAAACAATAAACAGACATTTCCAATCATCATCAAAATGTATTCTTTCATCAAATGTTCCTAAACTTCGATTAAAGGCAGCATTATTGTAGCAGTCAGCACCGTCGTACAGTGTTGGGGAAGTTACTTTAAAATGGAATCAGTGACAGATTACTAATCACTGTAAAAGGGATGAAACAGAACTATTTAATTCCTTCAAAAAGCTATAAGATAAATATATTCAACCACTTTTTGATTCCTGACCTATTCCAAAATGAATTGCTGACAGACTAAAGAAAGACATTTCAGGTGCATGTGATTACACTGAAATAATATAATTTGATTTATTTCATTTTATTCCATTCAGAAAGTAAAAATAATATATTTTATGACATCATTACACACAGTGACATATTTCAAGTGTTTATTTCTTTTAATATTGATCATTGTGACCTACAGCTGATGAAAACCCAAAAGTAGTTTATTTCAACAACATTTGACTTCACCTACAAGGAACTGCTGGGATTTAAACACAGGCTGCTTTAACAAAGTTTGTCTCCTGTGAAAAGCAGTCAAAAGTGAAAATAAAACTGGGCACTGAAAATGTATTCCAAAATGAACATGTAAAAAAGAAGTAGATAACCAGAGACCAAACTCCTCAACATGAAGTTGTGTGTGTGTGTGCATGTGAATTCATGTACATGAGTGGCAAATGAATTATATTGAACTCTGTCGAAATAGCTTTGAAACCTGTTGATGTTGTTAAAGCGGCCTTTTCTCAAAGCTTAGCTTGCATGCTAGCATGGTGGGGGAATTAGCTCAAGTGGTAGAGTGCTCGCTTAGCATGTGAGAGGTAGTGGGATTGATGCCCACATTCTCCACAAGACTTTAGTTCTTTGGAGATACAGCAACAAGTGAACTAAACACAGCAAGTCTTTGGTTTTTTTGTATTGATTCATGGCAGAGGTTACAAAATGAAGGAGGTCAAGGAGGTCAGTGGATCAGCAACAACCAAGAAATTACTGTTTCTCTTGTCCAGAGATTGCAATGATAATTTTGTGGTTCATGGTGTTGATGCAGAGACAGAACTTCACAACTCTCTGACAGAGAAGCTGGATGCTGCTGTTGTGCATTTAAACTGGAAAATAGTGAGATGACACCTGTTGTGTCATTCTTTATACTTGTCTATGCAGAGCGGTGAAATGGTCCATAGAAGTCTAATATATCATCGAAGCATGTTAAAGGAACTGAGGTTCTAGTCCCAACCACTAAATTCTCATTATTAACTAAAGCTGTGCCCCATATAAGGCTTGAACTCACGATCTTCAGATTATGAGACTGACGTGCTGCCTACTGCACCAAATGTTCCAAGTAACCAAAATAGGAAAGTTCCTTATTTACAGCATTGTTGCGCTTTGCTACATCTGAGCTAAAGATACGAATAAACTAATATAAAGCATTTTGAAATGCTTGTGTGGTGCGACTGCTCTTGTTCTTTCTGTAGCTTAAAGCGTTAACGAGTTGAAACGCAGCAAAACATATTAAATGATAAAAGTAAAAATACAAATACAGTAAAAAATTGGACGGTCCATGGTGTAATCTTTTGCACTCTAAATCTGTCATTCATAACAGTTTTAGATTTAATTAAACAATTCAAGATTGCTGTGTGTGTGTTGTGGATGAAAAATCTGCATAAAATGGGAATATGATTGCTTGACAATCAAGGGTTAGGACTGAAAACTCTAAAGCCTGTGGCTCCCTGTGGTAGAAATGGACAGCAGTTGTTGGACTAAAGATAACTCAGCTGTTACTGAATCATCTGTACAGGCTGACTGAGTACAGCTGAGTTAGATGTAACAAACTTAAGTTTCCAAGGAGGACTCTGCTAATCATGTCTACTAAATGTTGTTTAAGAACAGTTGAGTAGAGTGCTGTGGATGTGAGATGTTGTAGTGTATGATCAATCTGATCCTCTGTATATACATGTACGTCAGCGTGGTGCTGTGGCTTAGCTGGTCAAAGCGCCTGTCTCGTAAACAGGAGATCCTGGGTTCAAATCCCAGCAGTGCCTCGTTCATAATGTAAGATGTTGTAGATAGGAAACACTTACACATGGGAAGTGCATGTTCTACCACTCAGCTACATCCCCTGCATGGGCTGGCAGCATTAGCTAACCAGATAGCTTCTGAGCTCCTGCAACACCGATCTGTCTGATGAAGCCTTTTGGATGAGATGAGGACATTGATGATGCTGCTGAATTTAGGTCGCCTGCACTTATGTCAACAGTCAGAGCTCCATACACAATAAGAGTGCTGAAGAAAAATACTTTAAACATGAGCTCTGTGTCACATTCATGCAGCTTGTGTAGAAACAGTTCATTCCATCAGAATGAACCTTCACCTGTTAAGGTAACAGTTTGGTAACAGTCAAAGCTCCGTACACAACAACAGTCCTGCTTCTGTTTACCAAAAGCCTCCAAAGCCCACCCAGAGACCTGCTGTGTTTAGTTCACTTGTTGCTGTATCTCCAAAGAGCTGAAGTCTTGTGGAGAATGTGGGCATCAATCACAACAAGAAGGTGCCCTGTCCTTTGAGGAGGAAACTATCCAGGCTGGAAAATGTTGAGTCAAAGGAGCTTTCCTACCTGTGGTTGTTGTCGCCGAGTGGTTAATGCGATGGACTAGAAATCCTTTGGGGTTTCCCAGTTGTTTTCATGGACCAAGTTTCCCATTTGGGGAGAGATGCAGCATGTTTGAGAATCTCTGTTATCTGCACAGCCTTAAAATATGACACAGCTGAGTGCTGTTGTTCGTACTCATCTAAGAGGAGGAGAGCACTCACTGGTGCTCAGTTATCATTATCAAGGCCGGTGATAGGGACACACCTTTAGTTCCACTTCCAGGTCATGGAAGCCATAATGAGAAGTCATTTCTACTGTGTGCTGTGCTGAAATAGCTCATTTGGGAGAGCGAACAAAAGGACCCACAACAGCTGCTGAAACCCAGGATTGAAACAGGGACCTTTAAATCTTTAATGTAACGCTCTCCCAAACAGGCAGGATCTCTGTCAGACACAAAAGGAGCAACATTTAGGATAATTATAGCTGGAACAGCAGGCTGTAACAGGAACTGGTCAACTTGTCTCTGTGGCGCAATCGGTCAGCACGTTCGGCTGTTAACTGAAAGGATGGTGGTTCGAGCCCACCCAGGGACGATCTTTGTTTAATTCACTGGTATTATACTTCACACATGGAAGAACGGAGGGTTTTTAAGTTGATGCTCAGTTATCTCCATCTAGTGGACAGATGGTAGAAGTTGATTCCTGAAAAGAGGAAGTGACTTTTCCTCAGATCAAACTGTTGAAGGAGAACGCGCAGCTTCTTCCTCACTGACTCACTCAACCTCTGTCTCCTGGGTTTGGATTTAGGTCTGGGTCTGGGTCTGGGTCTAAGACCAGGTGGGCCTGCTCAGAGTCTCTGTGTTGGATGTGAGCTGCTGAAATCTCTGAACACCATGACACAGATAATATCAGTCTGATGTGTCATCTGTAATCCAGATGTTGTCAGTTGTCAGCAACAAACAGATGTTCCTGACAGAAGCTGTGCTGATGATGATTCTGGATAGAAACTGGGAGGAAATAACTTTATTCTCCTTTAGTTACATCACGTGATGTTTCTCTGTCCAGCTCCTTGTTAGTATAGTGGACAGTATCTCCGCCTGTCACGCGGAAGACCGGGGTTCGAACTAAATAAACTTTTCTTTAAGATTCACTGTAGTTGAACAAGAAGGAGCAGAAATGTTTTGTAAAAGTCTCCAACAGACCATATTCATACAGAACATATCTGTTGAGGCTGATGGATTATTGCTCTGTGGTGAACTACAACTCCCAGTCCTCTCCCACTCTCTCCCACCCCAAACCTGTTCAATCCCAATTCAACTCCTGTCTGTCACAGAGTAAAGCTCTACTGGTCTAAAGAGTGCAGCTTCAAACTAAAGTCTTTGTTTGTGTCTGTTGTAGTCACTGGATGAACATTTACACACCATAAATATGGAGTCCAGGTCTGCGTGATGATGTTTGTCAGACTGAACTCTGAGGAGAAAAGACACAAACACACAGTTTGTTCCAGGAGTTTTCTATGAACAGCAGAGAAACTGATAGACAAGCTTTGATACCTTTAATGGGTCAAACAACAACAAATGATCAGCTTTTACCTTTTTTCTTTGATAAAGTCATCCATAGACCAATCACTCTTTATGGACACACAGCTCAGTTCAGGAGAATCTGGTCTTGACTTCTGGTTGCTAGAAAAAAACAGTTTACATGAAAATAAATAACAACCAAGAAACATCATTACATGATCTGTTTAAATTAAAATAAATCCAGCTTTCATTTGTATAACCACGAATCACATTTTATTTTGTGATTTAGTTTTTCATCTTAATTTATATATTTTTTTATATTGGCAAAAAACAAATCAGCAGCAGTAAAATACCTAAGTGACAGTGAGAGTGAATAATGATGGAGCAGTGATCTGAGTGCTGAGCTCTGACAGATGGACAGTTAGAGATCCTCATCTCACCTCTGAGCTTTGGTCTGACTCTCATGTTCCCCACACAGAGTGGTTTTAGAGGGAGGGGCTCCCTCCTCTCTGTCCTCACACTGATTCATAGCTGAGCCTCCACCTTCACACAAACACAACAAAAAGCTTCATTACAACAGGACATCATTCCAACAATTTTCTCTCTCTGTATTGATTTCAGTCAGATTCAGTTTTACGAGAAACATTCCTCAATCTTGAAGTTGAAGAATTATGGATCCCTGACACAGTTGTGATCACCATAGGTTGGCACATTTGTCGGTCCAGAATTTTAATGAAAATGCATTTTTGAGGACCAAATCATTCCTCCAGAAGCAAAGTAAAAAAAAAAAAAAGCAGTTGCATCTAAACTAGTCTGAATGGTGTCAGGAAACCCCAGACCAGGGGAGTCAATCTGCTACCAAAAGTAACATGAAAATCTGTGTCAAAGAGAACAATGTGATCACAGTGATCCAGTTCAGACATTTACAGATTCTCACCTGCTGAACTCACTTCAGGTTGATTTAGTCACTTTACAGCTTCATGTGCCGAAGTAACATCTGAAGAGACGAAGCTGCTTCTCCCTTGTCAGTCCTGGTGTCTGAGAGTGTAACATCAACAAGACGAGTTTAATTCACTCACCCAAGTTCATCCAACATTTCCGACCAGTTCAGACATGTTTGTTCTATCATGGCTCAACAAAAACACTGCATACCAGTCCAAGGAAATCAACTTATCCTTTATCATGAAAGTTAAGTTGATAAAATTTTGTTTCATTGAAGATTATTTTGTTGTGACCATTTAAAGACCTTAAAAAATCTAGTTTAAGTCTATTGATTTTGTATATTAGCTTCCTCAGTGAATCCTATTTTATATTAAAACAAGAATAAAGTGAAGATAAATAGGAAATAGGAGATAGTAGGGCAGGTCAATCAACACCCCGTCACTCAGCTCTACCCACCTGCTGCACCCACCTAAACAGTGCGTTCATCTCATTCCACCCATTTCCACCAGATTATCTTTAGCATCTTGCAAAGCTCTGTCATATTCATTGCCAGATTGTTTGTCTGGATTTCACCCTGCCTGTCTCTGACAACATAACCTGACCACCGTCTGTCTCTGACTCCTCTGACTGCCGGCCCCTCACCGCTCCCCTGTTTACCTGCATTCCCTCACCACAGGGGCTTCAGAATAAACTGTTGAACTGTTCTTCTTTGTTCTCAGTCTGTGCTGCTTGTTTCAACCTAACGCCCGTTACAGTCAGTTAGTATTGAAATTTTGTACCATAGGAGGATATTACTTTGATCGGAGGGTTAAAGATGCAAACCAAATACAAAACAACAAAAATGTCCCTAACATGACACGAAAGATAATCTGTCAGAAAATGAGTGGAATGAGATGGTTGCACTGATTAGTGGGTGCAGCAGACGGGTAGAGCTGGGAAGAGGAGTGGAAAAGTGCTGGCAGGTAGGGGTGAGCAGATCGATCCACATAACAACAGTGTTGACACCAAGGTTGGATCGATACTTGCATGATGTTTTTGTTGCAGTCTCTCTTTTACATGTGAAAAACGTGACTTGAATTTCCTCACAGAGTGTGTGTGAGTGCAGCTTCTCTCACAGTCCTAATGTGCATACAGCGCTCCTCCCTCACTCCACTCAGGCTCACTTGGCCCGCCACAACTCTGCCAGGTCAGAGACAGGCATTATCAAAACAAGGCAAACAGTCTGGAAATGAAAGCAAAGAACACTAAAGACAATCTGTCAGAAAATCAGAAGAATGAGATGAATGCACTGATCAGGTGGGTGCAGCAGGTAGGTAGACAACCAGAAGTGGAGTGTGACAATGTCACGTATTTGTGATGATTCTATCATAGCGTGCATTTATGACCTTTTCCATGGCAGAACTAACACAGACTAACATTATTAACAGCTTTCAGTTCATGACACGCACAACTGATCTTCATTGCCACTGAAAATTCTTGAGGAAACTCATATTAATGCATTTAAACACACCCAACACAAAAAAATATCATAGATATTTTATATTAATTATTTTGCATCTACAAAGCATTGTGACAACACATTTGGGCAGAAAGTATATCCATGGTTGTTTCTTTCCTGTTCTCTTCTCATTTGAAGTTGCAGACTCAGGTTTAGAGACAAACCAGCCTTATTGCCTTATTGACTCACTGAGGATGATTTGTGTTGCATCTACCTGGAGTTTGTCAGTTATCTTGTCCACGGTAACATGCTAACAGAAGTAATGCGTTATCCATTTTACTTGTACCTTCAGAGAAGTTAAGGGCAAAGTTTCACTCTGCCAGCATGGTTTTCATTCATATCAAAGCAATGCTTCATGCTGTAGTACTGTTAAATCTATTTTTGCTGCCACGTTGATGAACTTTTTACCTTCAAAAACAGTCCTGCCAGAGAAATGCTCTCCTGGGTTTCAAATTGTCTGATACCACAATTTGTTGAATTGTTTAATAAATAAAATAATAAATGAAATAAATGTATTGCAACAAATTCAGTAATGGCTTCAGAATTCATTTCAGCTGCCTCCCGTATAGCGTCAATTTGTCAAAATCGCGATATAAATAAAATGTATTATTATTATTAGTGGTAGTCGTGCAGGCCTAATAATAGTAGTATTAACTAATTAGCTAATTAGCTAACCCACGTCTCATTTGATTCCTTTTTTGTCTAATGTTAACGAGTTATCCTGACTAACGCGAACAGGTTATTCTGACAAACGGTAACAATCGGTTACGTCCAATGCGAATGCGTTATTCTTACTAATGCTACCAATTCATTCTGTCGAATGCTAATGAGTTATTCTAACTAATGCTAACAATTAATTCAGTGTAATGCGAATGAGTTATTTTGATTTAGGTTATAAAATTATTCCTTGTTCTTCCATCTTCTGTGTTGTGTGTGATCTCAGCTCTGGCACAAGTGGACAGAGTAAAGATCTCTCAGTGGATCAACCAGCTTTCCAGTCCAAAGAGCAGAGAGAAAGCCCCCTGGAGCTCATCAGGAAGAGGGAGTCTGCAGGTAAGAGAGCCAGAGCAGGATTTTCTACATGAGGGGGACAAGAGATGCACCGAGCAGAGTTATTTTGGATTTAGTTGTGCTGCAGTCCTTTTAATTGAAATGTCACGTGTTATTCATATACACCGGTTCAGTTCAATTCCAGTCAGGTTCCAGATTGTCCTTAATGAGGACATTATATGTGTTGTTGTACCTCGCTGACTAATAGCAGCAGTACAACAACAAATCAAGTTTCTAAAACAGGTTGGAGCGGTTTTAACGTCACTCTGATGCTGTTTTATACTTGATGAGGATGTGACTTTTCCTCAGCTCAAACAGACACCAGGACTGACGAGGGAGAACAAGCAGCTTCTTCTCTTCACGTGAAGCTGGAAAGTGTCAGAAAGTCTCCCTGAAGTGAGTTCAGCAGGTGAGAATCTGTAAATGTGTGAACAGGATCACTGTGATCACATTGTGTTGTTTCACTATTTTGACTGGACGGAGAACTTTTGTGGATGCTGATTGGCTGCTTTCAGATGTGTAAAAATAATATTAATAGTTTTATTTTTGGAGTTAAAGGTAACAATGATTTCAGGATCAGTTGTATTCATGACCATTAATAGAATCAACAGAGCACTGATCTTCAGTGTCAGTTAAAAGAGTTTATTAAGAATCTGTAAGTGTGTGTGTGTTTGTGTGATTTCTCAGAAACACAGTCTCAAGGTTTGTGGAGTAAAAACAATGTATTATTTATTTCCAATTTATTTCACCAAGATAATTCCCTTTTTATCAATGCAGTTGTGCTGGCTTTGAAAATTAATACAACCTTTATGTGATAAATGTAACACATTTGGGATTACAGATAAGTAAATACCAAAGGTAGAGCTGCTGTCACAGATAAAGATAGTTTGCTTTGGTAATTTCTTCCATGTTAACGAGAGAACTAATGTGTCCTGTGATTATGGAGAGAATCAGATCAGACAGATCTGTAAATATCTCATGACCATGATTACTGAGAACAGACTGTGAATCCACAGTTTTTAAAATAAGCCTGATTCTATTAAAGTGCATGTAATTAGCAACAGATTATTTACTTTCTTACCTCCAGACTCTATAGTTCTGACAGGTTTCAACAATAGAGAACATTCACCTGGATAATGTACACTAAAGCTAAATACAGTCAAGATAACTAATGTTAGCTAGCTCATAATGCTCCTTTTTATGTTCAGTGTTAGCTTGGTATTTCATCTCCAGCATAAAATATCAGAGCAAACACATTAGACAATGGAGGGTTATTTATTTAAAGATATCTTATGAGTTATATTGTATCAGAATATAAAGTACAGTCTACTTTTTATCTGATTTTTATGTCAAACCATCTCCTTTTGTTTTGTTTAAAGAATTCAGGAGTTTTAACTGGTAGAGTAACTGAACACCAAATAAAATACATGTGTGCTTAAGTATTTGTATGAACAATTATTATATGAAATTAATTCATATTTTTACTTAAGTACAGTTTAAAATGCTTATATAGTATTTGAGTGTTTCTGTTTATTGGTACGGTATTCTTGAATACCATCACATTTCAGAAGGAAATATTGGACTCATCTACTGAACTACATTTAATTGACAACTTAAGTCAAAAACAAATATTTTATTCTAAACATTTCAGCAACATGTCAATAAAAACATTAAGGCCTGTCACTAATGACTTTGTAATTTTGATATACAATTAACACAATTTCCTTTCCGTGTGTCCTCAGGGACAGGCAGTACGATCCCTGATTATTATTACCAACCTTCTCTGTCAATATTTTATCTGCAATTAGCAGAGAACAGTTTCATCACTTCATTATTGTTCTAATATAAATTAAGATTTACTGAGGAAAGTCAAGAATTTAAATCATATTAAATCACCAGACTTAAACTAGATTTTAATTTTTGAAAGAGTCTAAATTGGCATGACAAGTTAATCGAAAGTGAAACAGAATTTTTTATCAACTTTCATGATGATTGAGTTGATTTCCTTTATCCAGTGTGTTTCTGTTGATGCGTGACAGAACAAACATGTCAGAACTGGTCTGATAGCTTGGATGAACTTGTCTAAGAGAATTGAATTCTTGCTGTTCTGAGTATTTCCAGATACAGTGAATTTCTAAAATGTGGAAAAACCTTGTCCACAGGAGAACAATGACTTCAGACTGGTAGCTTTATCTTATCTCTACTGTGATGACGGCACTTGAGCGCATCATGATAGGGAATGTGAAAGGTGAAGCTCAACATCTCTTCAACCCCTACCAATTTGCGTATAAGGATGGCTTTGGCACTGTTGATGCTTTAAACACAATCAAACACATAATTTTGAAACACCATGGCCTCAGATTTAGAGGTGCTGATCCTCATCCCAGCTGCTTCACACCCGGCTGTGAACCTGTCCAGTGAGCATTGGAGGTCACAGACCGATAGAGCCAATAGGACCACATCATCTGCAAAAAGCAGGGATGTAACCCTCAGCCCCCCAAACTGCAGCCTTCCTCCCCCACGACTACGCCTCGATATCCTGTCCATGAAAATCACAAACAGGATTGGTGACAAAGCGCCGCCCTGGCTCCAGGAGTAGGGATCCAGAACCAAGGCTGTGCGTAGAAGTAAGCCCGGCCAAATCCAACTGGTAGCGCTCCCCTTCCTGCACAAGCTCTGACTCCTTCCCCCTAGCAAGGTTTCACATCCCCAGAGCCAGCTTTTGCCACCCAGGTCTGGATTGTCGAGGCCACCACCTTCACTGCCACCCAACTGGCAGTGCACCTGACCCCATTGGTTATCCCAGCAGGTGGTGGGCCCACGGGGTACTACTTTCAATTTTCTTAAAATAATTATACCACATGTTGTTCAATCATTTTCTATATTTAAATTGTTTACATTAAAGGTTTCAGGCAAATTTCAACTAAAAGTTACAAAACCATATTATTTCAGATTTATTTTAACATGTGGAGGTTTTTCATTTCATGTAATATACAGCACAGGCCAAAAGTTTGGACACACCTTCATTCATTCAAATGAATAGGAAAGTATGTCCAAACTTTTGGCCTGCACTGTACAGCAGGTGAACATGGTTCCTTTCAGTAAACATCGTGAATATTGTATTCAGGTTATTTTTAGATCATTTAGTTCTATGGAGTTATCTGTTCATCCACACAGAGCTAATCCCAGATTGATTTTAATTTCACTTTCTACAGCACAGCAGCTTTTTATCAGACAGTCTATAAATACAACAGGTGGCTGCAGCTGGTGACTTTTACTGAATAAAGGCAGCTACAGACTGAGCCCACTCAGCAGATTTTTGGACCCGCCCCCTCAGATTGGTACACAGCCAATAGGAAACCAGGATCATCTGAGAGAAACGTGATGACGGGAGGTTTTGAGCTGCAGCTGCTGCTCTACAGTTTCCTCCATCATCAGATCTGAGTCAGAGGATGTGATCAAACACTGATTTCTGCTATCTGCTGTGTCTTCTCCTCTCACCAGGTGATTCTGGTGTCAAACAGAGTCCAAATACAGCAGAGACAACAATGGATGTGTCAGAGGACAAAAAGCTGGACAAGGTGAGAGGTCAAACATCTTTCCTGATGCTCCAGACTGATTTAGAGGCTCGGCACACGGCAGGAAATGGAGAACAAATATTAAACCAATATCTCCTGTAGCTGGAAATGATTTAATCTCTTTGGGCAGAGAAAGAGGAAAGGACAGAAACTGAAACTATTGTTTACATTTTTTATAATGAGTGACAGACGAGTTTCTTTGTTACATCACAATAAGACTGAAGGCAGAGACACATACAGTTTCAGTCCAGTTTATTCCCTTACATTAAATTTTTTAAATCCAGACAAACATCATTTTGAGGTCACAATCAGCTGATTGATCAGCAGTCTGGCTTTCAGATGAACAGTTAGATTTCTGTCTGATCAGTTCTACCGTCTGATTTCCAACATGGCTGCTGCTTCTGTGCTTCAGTTCAGATTGACCTGTGTGTTGCTTATTTCCAGTCAAACTGATGATGTTTCTTTCTGGACCACAGTCTCCACAGAGCTTCACACCTGAACTGAAAACTGAATCTACCAAAGTGTCATACAGGTAATTCAGCTGATGTCATCTCTGCAGTGTTGGTGGTCTCATGGATGGTTCCTCCTCTTCACCTTCATGCTCAGTGTGCTCCTCTTAGACAGTGATATGGTGTTTGTGTGTCAGCTCATTCTACCTTCTGTGTCCTGCAGGTTCAGGTGTCCTTGTCCAGGTATGTTCCAGTGTTCTTTAACTGGACTGGTGTTTGTTGTTGATCAGGAGGCGGAGCTCCTCTACAACACTGTCCAGTGGGATGAAAGCCGCCTCCAATCAGCTGGCAAGACGGCTGCTGGGCTGCTGTTCAATATCCACTGTGCTGAGGACGCTGTCTGTGAGCTCCACCTCCCACACTGTGAGACAGAAGATGGTGAGATAGAGATTAGTGCTTTTTAGAGCGATGATTAAAAGCCAACAGTCCTGTTATCTGTTCTAACAGCCCTGCTGTGATGACAGACTTCCCATTCAGACTTTGTTTTATTAGTTAGTTAGTTTTATTTTGGACTTTAATCTCAGCCTGACAATGTTACAGTCACAGTACACTGACAGTAACAGACCTTATTAAGGAACTCTGAAGAATTTAATAATTAATAAAGAAGTGACATTTTTCTCCTGACAAAATGCTGGAAAAGAAACTGTTTTCTAAGATTTAGATCAAAGGATGAGCTATTTCTATAGCAAGTTGATGTTGTCCGATGGTTCATCAAGAAGAATAGCTTGGATGTTCGGTAACAAACAAAGTCTGAACATCACAGAGACAAACACTGATAGCTGACTGAATTTCCTGACGTTCCTGTCCTGGATATAGAATAAGACCATCACTATCGTTTTACAGAATGTGTCTCTGTTTTCCCAGCTCTCTCCTCTGAAGGTCTGCTGTCTGTCGTCCACATCACTGATGATGGAATGAGCTTCCTCAAACCTCTGGAAATCACAGACACTCATGTGATTGTGAAAGTCTCTCATCTATCTGCCTTTGGCCTCGTCAGGGATGCAGGACAGAAGCTAAGGGGGTTATTCACCAGAAAGAAACGCGTTTGTGGCCAACTTCTGCTGTTCCTCCGACCTCCGGCCAGAGACATTCAAATACTGGATGTGTTTCTCCTGCCAAGCAACCTCCCTTTGTCTGAGGTAAAGCTTTGTGTCATTGATTTTAACTTATCAAACCTTCTCATACTGGGACTCCTAGAAACTGACATCTGAACTGTGAACCTTTAGATGTCTTCTGTTCATGTTAATTTCTGCCAGGCGGTTCAGCAGGTGTCACAAACAGCAGCTTAATGAGTCCAATTTAATCAAACAGTACAGAATGGAGCTTTAGATCAGGATCTTTGTGTGTGTTTTTCAAAATTAACTTTAATCTCCTTAAGCACTAATGATATAATGTTGCTGAAGGTTGCTGCCCAGCAAGATGATGCTGTTTACATCAAGATCTCTTCTGCCTGTAAACTGAAAGTTGGCGAAAGGTACATTGTCCGCTCTGATCCAGGGAAGTTTAAAATACAGCCTGAGGTGAGTCAAACCTCCATACACTTCTAACAGATATCAAAACCATAAAAATGTCCTTCTATTCGTCTGAAAGCTGCGTCACTGTTTGAAATAATTCTTGTTTTGCTCTTATTTTTATTCACTATCTGTTGTGTTGACTTTAGCATGCTAACGAGGTAGCTTCATCTAGTCACTAAGTAACATCTTGTTCCTGCAATTTGTCTCCTCTTTCACAGTCTGCTGTGTTTTACTCAAAATTTGGGGTAAATTTCTTTCCAACATTTGAGGTCTTCCTGACTCCAAACATACAGACATTGACTTTGATGGTCAAACATGAAAAAGGAACAGAAGTGTGGAAACGCAGCATTCCTCTGCCAAGTAAAGGTTTCATCTTCCTCTATATAAAATAAATGAAGAAGTGACCCAATCATTGCTGTTGCAAAGATCCCAACAATCCTGTCTGTGTTAAAATAAAAAATTACACTGAAATCATCTGAAATCTGACATTATATCAGTGTTTTAAAGTGCTGGTTGTTATTGGTGATTACTAAATTAGTCTTTCATCTGGTTACCTGTTAGGTCCAAAAAGGAAAACTGTTCAAAACCCAGCTGACAAAAACTTCCAAGCAGAAGAGAAGCTGTGTGCTGTTCGGGCAGAATTCATTCAGAGAGTGTCTGACACTGTTCTCAACCAGCTTCTGGATAAACTGCTTGAGCGTGGTGTTATCAGTGATGCAGAAATGGAGTCAGCCAGAACAAAATCCAGAGCAGAAAAAGCCAAAGACGTGATCGACTCAGTAAGAAGAAAGGGAAGCGAAGCCAGCTCATTTCTGATTTCTGCTCTCTGTCAGCTGGATCCTTGTGTTTCCAGAGAGCTCTCATTAAGATGAAGGCAAAGACACAAAGTCTCTGAGGATGGATGGAAATATTAACATGCAAAGTTTTGCTGTAAAGTCTCTTTTCTTAAGTAGTTAAGAACACATGTCTCCACCAGATCCCACAGTACTTTGGGCTCTGGGATTTATTTTCTGATTTTTAAATTTAAAATGTGTGTTTGTGTTTACTGTTGGGAGGAAGGAGAAATAAATAAATAAAGGAGAAATAAAGGTCCAACACAGGGCTAGTTATTGTTCAGTCAGATCCACAGCAGGCTGCCTTCCACTTCTCACTTTTATTTTCATTCCTCCTTCAAATCTTTATTAATATGATTAAATATGTTTTTTTGCTGTTTCAAATCATTAATGCTTTGAGCTTTGATATTTAACTTTTCTATCCTTTTTTTATAAGCATTTTTAATGAACGGAGCAAATCTTCAAAGGCTCTTCATACTTTTTCATCTTTGATGTACTTCCACATACGTTCACCTAGAGACTCCATTCAAAATTTAAAATGTTCACAAAATCTTCAACTATTAAACTTGTCCACTTTCTGAAATCAAACAGTTTAAACCTTGTGCTCATTTCTGCTGTTTCTGACTTTATGATGGGTGTGTATTGGAAAGAATGTTCACAGCTGGAGTGGAGAGTCGAAAAAACCTCTTTAACTCATTCTATAATTTTTACTACTTTAGTTTACTTTACTACTTTACTACTACTTTAACTTGTGCTTGTCCAAATAATAAACAATGTTCTATGTTGCTCAAAGTGAGATTTACAGTTTACTTCATCCTCACACTACATGCTAATGTTAGCACAGTTGCACTGCCCCTTTCCTCTACATTGGTTTCTGTTTCCTCATCAGAGACTGGCAGCTGGACGAACATGTCAGGATGGTCGGTGGTCTAAGGCTCCTTGAGAGATGTGTTTGCTTTCCCACTAAAACTTGAAAACGTATCTAAGTAATACTTCTACAGAGCTTTCAGTTGTCACCCTACCACTCCAAATGTGAAACTGAGTGTGCAAATATGGAATGATGCAATAACAGCCAAACAACTAGTTGAGTATGTGATTTTATTTATATTTAGCATGCAATGTCTCAGTCTCTGCTGTCTGTTCCACAGAAGAACACGACAGCTCAGCGGGACTCCTCTCTCTCTGTGACACTGGATCTGTCTGTCTGTATCCATGTCAGAAACTTCATGCATGAAACACTCTGAACTTCTTTAAAACACGGTGGATTTATTGATATGAAAGTGTCCACCGGTCCACCAACCCACCATCGATATATTGTGATGGTGTGAAG
This sequence comes from Echeneis naucrates, assembly GCF_900963305.1. Taxonomy (NCBI): domain Eukaryota; kingdom Metazoa; phylum Chordata; class Actinopteri; order Carangiformes; family Echeneidae; genus Echeneis; species Echeneis naucrates. Next base: position 387,013 of record NW_021780168.1, read on the forward strand.
AACATGTGAGCAGGAGAGCAGCTGCTTAAGTTTATGATGTGTTCAGGAAACAGTCAAAGCTCCATACACAACAACAGTCCTGCTTCTGTTTACCAAAAGGCTCCAAAGCCCACCCAGGGACCTGCTGTGTTTAGTTCACTTGTTGCTGTAATCTCCAACAAAGAGCTAAAGTCTTGTGGAGAATGTGGGCATCGATCCCACTACCTCTCACATGCTAAGCTAGCGCTCTACCATTTGAGCTAATTCCCCAGCCATCAGCACATGTTCTCTAAATGAACCCAAAGTGGTACCGTGATGCACATATATATCTTTATTTGCACGTGCACAATGTGATAATATACAGTGAAAGTATCTCCAGGAGTAAAATGATTAAATCACGACCTCAATCTGAATTGACAATCTCTGTATTATATCAGAGGCCCTTTGCGGTACATATACTTATCTTTATTAGCATTTGTATCTGTATATACACACACACAAACACATACACCACGTTTTCCAGCCCTCATGGTTCTTGGGGAATCCATACATGTGGAAACCCTTCTCGGACTGATTGGAGCATCCAAACGCTGCACTCCTACATTAAAACAAACCACTTTACCATCAACCTCACCTGCAGGATACACATTACACTTCCATTACCCTGGACTGATCACTGTAACTTTGTGTTATTGTTGTATCTGATAAGTTAAGGACCAGAAACTTTCTATAAAAGTGTATGAGCAGGTTAAAAAGTACTGAGACTTCCACCTGCAGTCTATCTAATGACCACCAGGGGGCGGCTCCACTCTGTGACACAATGATCAATGTGATCAGCTGTTTGCTGAAAGGCTGTGAAGCCCACCAGAGACCTGCTGTGTTTAGTTCACTTGTTGCTGTGTGTAGTTGGAACAGCAGGCTGCAACATCATGTCTCTGTGGGGCGATTGGTCAGCGCGTTTGGCTGTTAACTGAAAGGATGATGGTTTGAGTCCACCCATGGAAGTGGTTTGTCTTATCCACTGGAATTATAGTGGACATGTGGAACCCCAAGATTTGATCTGGAGAAGGTGTATGACCGGGTTCACAGGGATGTTCTGGAGTATGGAGCCATCCCATCACTATATGACAATAAGCTTCCCTTTCCCCGAGACAACTACAGGGTGTAACAGATGTACAGCTGTGGTGAGGACGGGTTACAGGTCTGTAGCTGGAGGACTTTGGCACCATCGGCCTGAGATCTACAGGATTTCTGGAAGGAAAACAAACATGAAAAGCACAAAGTTAAATTGTAGACACACAGTTGAACTGCAATGGCCGGGAATCAAACCCAGGTCAACTGCTTGGAAGGCAGCTATGCAAACCAAGCAAAGCTCCATATAGCAGATACCAGGTCCATCCACAGCTACTGATCAGCTGAAAGCTAAAAAACTGAGCAGAGTGCTGTGGACTTGAGTGAAACAGTGAAAGGATTTCCCCAACAAGCCTTTTGATCGTAGCTGTCGAATGTCATAAAGATGTTCTGTGGCTTAGCTGCTCACAGGGCCTGTTTCTGCAAACAGAAAATCACCGCACCTCCACTGATGTGATTCAGTTTTCAATTCCTCTGATTCCTCAATCAACTGTTAGTAGAAACTGTGGCACCTTTGGCATTTCCTACAAGCTTTTTATCTCTCATTTCAGCATGCATGGTATAAAAGGTATTCAAGTGGGAGACCTAGAATCCATCATGTGTTAAACTGATGTTGTATGCAGGATCCAAAGGAATGGAGGCAACTGGCAGTGGTGGGATTCAAACCCACGCCTCCGAAGAGAGTGGAGCCTTAATCAGGCACCTTGGACACTTCAGAATGGGAATGACACCCACGTCACATTAGTACAAATAAGTACTTCCTGTGCTTGTTTAGCAATGCTGGGGATTGCACCAAAGGACTCATACATGGAAAGCACACATTCTACCACTGAGCTACATTCCCTGTATGGTGTGGCAGATGAGATGATTGGATATCCTTCTTCCTGCTCTCAAAATACAAGTCAAAATAATTTTAATAAGAGTTTGGTCTAGACCTGCTCTATATGTACTTGATGTAACTTCATTATGATGTTTTGACGTGAATTTAAAAAAAGAGGCCGAAACATTAGGAGTTTGCTTTTAAGTGGACTTCAATGGCTGCTGTTTTGTCATCACATGTACACTTGTGTTCACTTTGGTAATTTGGTAGGATGACTGCACAGGATAAATTGCTCCAAGCTGAGAGGATAGTTGAGAGATCAGGGTGTTGCACAAGATAAGTACTTGCTGTGCTTCATTATCAACGCTGAAGATGACAGGGATTGAACGCAGGGCCTCATACAGGCAAAGCATGCACTCTACCACTGAGCTACATCCCCTGGATGGTGCACAATGCCAGCTGGAAACTAATCACTAAACTGTAACAAAGGAAATGATCAATTTGCAGTCTGTGCTCTGATCATTGTAACTTTGTGTTATTGTTGTATCTGATAAGTTAAGCTGTACTTCTAATGACCACCAGGGGGCAGTTCCACTGGTTGGAAAAAGACTTCAGACTGCATCAAAGTCTATGGAGAGAACAACATCAAGTTCTGAGATGCTGCTTGTGGCCAGTATGGGGATTGAGCCCATGACCTTGGTGTTATTAGCACCACGCTCTAACCTGCTGAGCTAACCGTGTTTGTAGAAGTCTGCAGAAGTCTGAGATCATAACAGTGAAAACGTAACGTTCTCCCCCAACCTGTCAATGATCTGGATAGTCTTCGTGTCTCCTTCTGGTACAGCTTCAACTTTGGTTGAAGAGGTGAAACCAAGCAAAGCCCCAGATAGCAGATACCAGTCCCACTACCTCTCACATGCTAAGCGAGCGCTCTACCATTTGAGCTAATTCCCCTGTACTGGCATGCAAGCTAAGCTTTGGGAAAAGGCCCCTTTAACAACCTCTGAGTTCACCATCAACAGGTTTCAAAGATATTTAGAAATCATTCACGATGGCCCTAAAGGCAGATATTTAGGATAATTCTAGCTGGAATAGCAGGCTGCAATCGGAAAGGTTCGTTCAGTTGTGTCATGGTTCATTGGTTACAACTAACATTTTGTAGATCAGTATCATACCATGGTTGGCTGTGCAGCGTGTGGATGCTCCAATCAGTCCGAGAAGAGTTACAGCATGTATGGATTCCCCAAGAACCATGAGGGCTGGAAAAGGTGGATGGTAATGTGCGTTTGTGTGTGTGTGTGTGTATACAAGTACAAATGCAAGTATATGCACCATAAAGGGCCTCTGATATAATATAGAGATTGACAATTAAAAAGACGACGCGATTTAATCATTTTATTCCTGGAGATACTTTCACAGCTGCCAAAGTCGTGCGAACAAACTAGCAGACAATCGGTCACCTGCCAAGATAAAAATATATATAATCACACTGTGCACGTACAAATAAAGAGCCGTATATGCATCATAATTATGGACCAGTAAAGTTGGTGACAGATAGAACATGATGTTACTTCATCAGTTAAGTTTGGTATATTTCATTAACATTTTGTTAGAGGCAGGTGGAAGGAATTTCAAAAGCTTTGTCACAGGTTCCTGCCATAATTCTTTTTTTTTAATGTTTCTTTTCATTCTGATCTTTATTCAATCCTTCTTTATTGACAAGAAAGATCCAACATTAAGAACAGAACAGCTACACACAAACAAAGGAATCATTAACAGCCCTTCAAGAAGGGGGACCAGAGGGTGTGTGCCAACTACAGGGTCATCACACATCTGTGTGAAGCTGGCCCCCCACCCCACGCAAAATTTCAGTGAAATTTTGCGTGGGGTGGGGGGCCTTTGTGTTTCGTCTGTGCTGGTTTGTATGGTATTATTTTATAGGACATCCACAGGTCGCCCAGCCCGCCATGAATTCAAAATGGACCCAAAATGGTACCGTTCATTTGTACTCCTACGGTTTCATAGATATTACACATTTTAATTTCTGGTGATGGTGTCGCCCAGCCTGCCACGTTCTCTGAATGGACCTGAAGTGGTACAGTTCCTTTGTGCTAAATTGTGCCATAAAAAAAAGGTTTGTCTCTCTGCTAGATGAGTCCTAACAACAGCACTCAGCTGTGTCATATTTTAAGGCTGTGCAGATTACAGAGATTCTCCAACATGCTCTGTAGCTCCCCACCTGGGAAACTTGGTCCATGAAAGCAACCAACCGTCAGAGTCAGGCCGACCACAGAGCCTGTTCTCCTGATCAGCCTGTTCAGTCTCTGTGTGTCTCCCCTTTTGTTGCTGTCTGCTTTAGTTTAGTTTATTTGCACATTAGAAGGACACTGAAAAAGACTTCATGATAAAACACTGTGCAGGGGAAGTTAGAAGTCACAAAAGGTTTATGGAAATACTAAAAGCACCAAACTTTTCATTTTCACATTATTACTTTATTATTCTTCCTATAGTCTGGGGAAAAAAACTGCTAAATCTACCACGCCATGGAGGGGATGTAGCTCAGTGGGAGAGCGCATGCTTTGCATGTATGAGGCCCCGGGTTCAATCCCCGGCATCTCCACAACTTATCTTGTTTAAAACTTAGACAATTTTTACGATAAGAGCAGAGGAGTATCTTACGAGTATCTCAACAGAGCCGGGCTTTGTTTGGGTGAGCTGGCTCGACAGTCGAAAGCTCCAACCAGAGATAACGAGTATCACGATGTTATCAACTTGGTTTGTCGACCCAGGCTTTCCTCAGCAGGCTCTGTGCATGTCCACATAAAAAAGGGCTGTTTACAGGGACCTTTAGATTTTCAGTCCAACGGAGGCAGACTGGGTACTCAGCACTAAAACAACATTTGAAATTTGCTTTACTTCCACTGCTAAGGAAAACTGCTGGGAATTAAAACAAGCAAGGTTAATACTGTACTGAAGATGTTCCCTCTTCAGCTAGTGCAGCTTCAGTATGGCATTGTTACTATTGTAATGATGTCATCTTCAAATACGACAAACTTTGGATAGTGAACAGCTAGCTGTTGCTAAAAAGCCATTAGCAGAGGATGGTTTCGATCCATCGAACTCTGGGTTATGGGCCCAGCACGCTTCCGCTGCGCCACTCTGCTCATAGGACCCCCAAAGAGAAGCACTTGTACTAAAGGAAGTCGTCTGTGTTTCATAATTGAAATGATCAGTATTGTATTCTAAGAAGAAGTTGTTGTCTTTGTCAATCAGCACTGCCCCAACAAGTAGCACTTACAGAGTAAAGGAAGGAAAACTTCTGAAATCACCAACATTACCCCAACTAATAGCACTTACTGCTCTCACAACACAAGTCTGTGCTTCAGTTCGGGAAATGCTGATGACAAATTAAAACATTACACAACTAATCCTGCTGACTAATTTTTCCTCAATATTCCAACCAGGACAACCCCAAAGAGAAGATGTTGTTGAATCATCAATGTCTCTGATTGAAATGATGAGAGTTAGATTCTAAGAAGAAATGGCTCCCAAACCTCCCGTTGTGTTTGTCAGTCAGCACTGCTCCAACAAGTAGCACTTACTGAATTCAACAGTCAAGTTAGTGCTCAAGTTAAGGTAACATTTGTGACTTTCAAACTACTTCCTTATCCCCCACCCCCCATATCATTGATAATATCTGCTGTCCTGGTGATTGAAGAAAAGAAGGAATGACATTTCTCATGTTTTTTGTCCAAATTCCATCCAGGACAACCCCAAAGAGAAGCACTTATGCATCAGACTTCATCAGTGTCTCTGACTGGAGTGATCTGAGTTAGATCTGAAGAAAACATGGCTCCAAGAATGAATGCTGTTTTTGTAAATTAACACTGAAAGGGGAAAAAGAGCAAAGAGCATCTCCTTTTCCTGTTCCATCAGTAACCATCAAAGGAGATGCTGATTCTGTGATGTCACAAAGGTTCTAACGACATCACAGAGATCAAAGACTCCTCCCACTTTTTTGTCATGACCTCCACAGAGTGCACTCTGTTCATGAAGCTCAAAAGACAATCATGGTCCTGCCAGATACCTTTGAGTTCTGCAGACAGAAGCAACATCAAAACTGGAACTATTTGGACTGAACCTGGTTTGTCTGGATTACCTCCCAGGTAGGCTTGGAGGTCTACCAGGTCCAATTCTCTCCAGATGTCCCCAAACACACGCTTCCCCTCCAGGTTTGTCATCTCAAGTATAATTCCCTCAAAAAGAGTTGGAAGCTGTGCTTCCTCACAACAAGAAGGTGCTGTTTCCTTTGAGGAGGAAACTATCTAGGCTGGAAAATGCTGAGAAATGCTGGCACCGGTGTGTGTGGTTGTTGTGGCCAAGTGGTTCAGGCGATGGACTTGAACTCCATTGTGGGTTCCCCGCGCAGGTCCAAATCCTGCCAACAACCGTCTGTTGTTGGCACAACATGTGCTTCTTTCATGCTTCTTCTTTTTGCTGCCACAGTCCTGGTCATATTGGATGAACTGTTGGAGTTACTGCCTTCACTCCTGACGTCCAAGAATCATGCTACATGTTAGGAGAAATTACACTTCCTGTCTGAACACCCAAAGAACAACTTGTCCATCTCCTCCTTAAAGTTGCATCCTCATTCTGATCACCTGGCTCCACCCTATATGCAGCTCCAGGCCGGGAACTGAACCCAAGAACTTATTGAACGTATTGTCTTATTCACAAAAATTCATCAGTGTGTCTCATTGCAGAGTTCCGAGTTAGAGCTGAAGAAAACATGGCTCCAAGACTGAAAGACCAGAAACTGAAAGGGGAAAAGCATAGAAAATAGAAACATCCATGCAGAAAATAATCATCAATGTCTCTCATCAAGTCACATTAAGCTTTCATTCTGACCTCACTCTGGTGATTACTGATTAGGGTAGTGTTGTTTCAATTGATCTGGAGAAATCTGTTCAAAGTGGGAATCTTGATCATTTTGTTGAAACTCTAACCAGGACAACCTCAAAGAGAAGCACTTGTGCACAAATAATTCAGCAGTGTTTCTGATTGAGGTGGTCTGAGTTAGATTCTAAGAAGGGTCTAATGGGAAATGGATAAAGGAAGGAAAACTTCTGAAATCACCAACATTACCCCAACTGATAGCACTTACTGCTCTCACAACACAAGTCTGTGCTTCAGTTGGGGAAATGCTGATGACAAATTAAAACATTACACAACTAATCCTGCTAACTAATTTTTCCTCAATATTCCAACCAGGACAACCCCAAAGAGAAGCTGTTGTTGAATCATCAATGTCTCTGATTGAAATGATCAGAGTTAGATTCTAAGAAGAAATGGCTCCCAAACCTCCCGTTGTGTTTGTCAGTCAGCACTGCCCCAACAAGTAGCACTTACTGAATTCAACAGTCAAGTTAGTGCTCAAATTAAGGTAACATTTGTGACTTTCAAATTACTTTCTTAATCCTCACCCCCCATATCATTGATAGCAGTTGCGGTTGGGGTGATTGACGGAGAAGGAATGGCATTGCTCATCATTTTTGTCCAAATTCCAACCAGGACAACCCCAAAGAGAAGCACTTATGCACAAAGACTTCATCAGTGTCTCTGATTGGAGTGATCCGGGTTAAATAGCTCACACATAATTTCCCCCAAAGAGTCTTGCAGCCACTTCCCTGTTGTGTCTGAATGAAACCACTCCCACCTGTCTACGTTGTTGAGACGGTTTCAGTGGTCTTGGTAATGGTTCATATCAGGAACAGACAACGATCCTCTTAAATTCATGAGGTCCTTTAGCATATGGTGAGACGGCAGCTAACTGTGGTGATTGGTTATTAGGGGAGTGTTGCTGCAGCTGATCTGACCAAATCTGTTCAAAATGGGAATCTTTGCTTTTTTTTTTTTTTGTTTTCCAACCAATTCCAACCAAAACTAGAGATTCAAATTTTTGTTATTCATTGACACAGCACCAACAAAGAGCATGTACTACTTTCTGAACACAAGTCTGTGCTTTGGTTCAGGAAAGGTTGATGACAAATTCAGCTGCTTTAAGAAATTTATCAAAACTGGTTTTAACTTTTAACTCCATCCAGGACAACCCCAAAGAGAAGCACTTGTACCAAAGGGACGTCATCAGTCTTTCTAATTGAAATGATCAGTGATGCAGTCTAAGATGTCTTTGTCAGTCAGCACTGCCCCAACAAGTAGCACTTAATGAATGCAACAGCCAAGTCAGTGCTCAAGTTAAGGTAACATTTGTGACTTTCAAATTACTTTCTTAACCCCCACCACCCAAAAATTGATAGAACCTCATCTGCTTGCGATTGGCTTTTGAAATCACCAACATTACCCCAACTAATAGCACTTGCTCTCAGAATACAAGTTGGTGCTTCAGTTCGGGAAATGTTCATGACAAATTCTGTTGTTTTAAAGAAATCTATCAAAACTTTAATTCCATCCAGGACAACCCCAAAGAGAAGCACTTATGCACAAAGACTTCATCAGTGTCTCTGATTGGAGTGATCCAAGTTAGATCTGAAGAAAACATGGCTCCAAGACTTAATGTCGTTTTTGTGAATTAACCCTGAAAGGGGAACAGAGAGCAAAGAGAATAGAAGTCACATTAACCTCTCATTTTTACCTCACATGATCTCCTCCAAAGAGTCTTTGCAGCCACTTCCTTGTTGTGTCAGTTCCAATGGACTCCCGTTCAGGCTTTTACCTGAATTTATCTTATACCTGAATGAAACCACTCCCACAGCTGCCTGCCTACTTAGTTTGGGCGGTTTCAATGGTCTTGGTAATGGTTTGTAATGAAGACCACATTTAGTCCATCAGGAACAGACAACGATCCTCTTAAATTCATGAGGACCGTTAGCATATGATGAGAGGACTGCTAACTCTGGGGATAAATGTTGCTGCAGCTGATCTGAACAAATCTTTTCAAAATGGCCATCTTTGTTGTTGTTTTTATTCCAACCAAAACTTTTTTCCACCAAATTGTTAAATAAACTCTCTGTCCTGGTTAATCCTTGGACGGAATGAAAAACATTTCAAATCACAAACTCTGCCCCAACAAATAGCACTTACTGCTCTGAAAACACAAGTCTGTTCTTCAGTTGCAGAAATGTTGATGACAAATTCATAGATTTAGCTGATCTCAAGAAATCATTAAAAACTGGTCAAATTTCCACCAGAGCAACCTCAAAGAATTAGAATTAGAATTAGAATGTTTTTATTGCCATCATACACAACGTATAACAAACTTTAAAGACAACTTTGTGGTACAAAATATAATTATAAAATAAGAAAGATAAAAGATGAAGGAAAAAATATATATACAAAAATATATTTACAAAAGAAGCCAGTAAGAATATATGTACAGTTGAGAATTAGCATGACTGTAGATAACGGTGGAAATAAATAAAAAAGTAAAAAAACAAAAAGTAGCTATTCCTGAATTTAACAGTTAAGGTAACATCAGGTAAGAATAAATAAAGGACACATTGACAGAACCACTGTGCTTCATACCAGGACACAGCAGCGTGAATCATGAATCATGTTCGGGAAATGTTTATGACAAATTCATGACTTCGGCTGATAAAAAATAAATATAAATAAATAAAACATTTTGTCCAAACAGGACAACCCCAAAGAGAAACGCTCATGCAGAAAGGAATCAACAGTGTCTCTGACTGATGTGATCTGATTTAGAATACATTGATTCTTTACTTCTTTATTGTCTTTGTCAGTTAACGCTGCCGCAACAAGCAGCATTTACTGAATCCAAGTGAATCAAGTCAACAAACACGTTGGATTGTGACTCTGAACTTTTTTCCACTGTGTTGAATAAATGTGTTGTCCTCCTTCAGCAGGAAGTTTCTGTGGGCTTGGTAACATTTTGAAGAACAGAATGATCAGACAATGATCCTCTTAAATTCATGAGTCTTTCTTTTGTCATCCCTCACAAAATTTTATTTGTAGGCACAGAGGCACAAATAGAAAAATGGCGAGGGGGGCTGTGACTTGGTTCCCATCATTTACATTAAAGAGCCGTTCAAGAGACTCTCTGTGATCTCTGTGAACATAAATCTTTACCTCGGTCTTCTGATCCAAAGTCAAACACCTTGTCCTTTGGGCCATGTGGGGTCTGAGTGTGGCCCATTTTAATGTCCTGTTGTCAGTTTAGTGTCTGTTCTTGTCATATTTCATTGCTTCAACATTCATCAGGATGAAGGCAGCATCAAGCAGCCTGAGATCAGATCCACCTTCTGTGGAGGAGATCTGAAAAACCTCACTGATTTCTGTAAAATGGACACAGTTTAGTCCGTTCACCTACACACAGCTGACCAACCACGAAGGGACTCGAACCCTCAGTCTTCTGATCCGAAGTTAGACGCCTTGTCCATTAGGCCACATGGTCACTGGGCCATGCTAATGTCCCATTGTCAGTCAGTCAGCACTGCCTGGATACAACAGTGGTCAGGGCTACAGGAAAGTAGATCCCTCGAACTGGTTCAAACCTGAACCTTCTACTGCTGGATGTGCTCCTGTGATGTGTGTTAGCAGAAGCGTCACACAATTTAGCCCGTACGCGGTTCTTATATGACAGTAACCTGCTGAAGTTGTGAGTTCAAGCCTCAGCTGGTTGAGCTGTTTGAAGAAAGGTGGTATCTTCTTACAGCGCAAAAATTCTTTCTTTTTTTGTGGATGATGTCACAGTACTCACAGAATGAAAGTCTTCCTTTGAAGCTGCTTTGAAGAATTTCCAAAATCACATGTGATTGATTATTAATGATCAGCTCAGAACCAAACAGTGTATCTGAAGCACAGGAAAGAGTTCTGCTCTCCAACACTCTGATCCCTCAATTACCATCGAGTGCACACTGTTAATGAAGCTCAGGTAGACACAGGTAGATGAATAGTCCTACATTAAAACCGTGAATTGAATTCCCCAACAAGCCTTTTGATAGCAGCTGTAGAAGGTGCTGTGATCAAGTGACGGTCTCCTCTGGAAGTGAGGGTTCAAATACCACTCCTGACAGTCTGTGCTGTTACCCAGCTTCTTTGTCTGAGGGCCTTCTGGGAAAGATCTTTGTTGTGCTTTAAGTCACATCTGTCCTCATTCAGCTGATTCCTCAATTAACTGTTAGTACTGTTTGTAACTGTTTGTAACATATCACATACATCTTCACTGAAATAATGACACCTGTGTCACCTGTGAGAAAGCTCAAAGCTGTGTCCAAAGGTTTGGAGGAGTGAATGGCAGAAAGAATATTTCATGTGGTTGTGGTGTGGTTGAAAGACGAGGCAGAATATTGGAAATGTAGGTCAAAACAAGGTCCACCTCTGATGCTGAAACCCGGGATCAAACCAGGGACCTTTAGATCTTCAGTCTAACATCAGTTTTAGATTTAATTAAACAATTCAATGTTGCACTCATCCATGCACTATGCAATGTTGCAGCTAATGGCTCGTTGCTCTAGGGGTGTGATTCTTGCTTCAGGTGTGAGAGGTCCCGGGTTCAAATCCCGGACGAGCCCTTAGTGATATATTGCCAATATCTTCCCAAAGTTTGTCTCCTGTGAAAAGCAGTCACCACATTTCCATCTGCTCAACACAGCAACAACCACTTTGTCTTGTCCAGAAACTGCAAGCGAAAGCTGGAATACAGGAAGTGATGAGCAGGAACTCCACTGAGAGCAAAGCACTGCTGGGGTTTGAATGCAACATGTCCTGTTTACAAGACAAGACTTATTGATACTAATACATACTAAGCCAGCAGCCTGCCCATTGAGCTAATTCCGCTGTGCTAACATGCTAGCGTGCGCAGCTCACTTGGGAGAGCGTTAGACTGAAGATGTAAAGGCCCCTGGTTTTTGGCATCAGAGGAAAGAAAAGCAGCTTCTGTCAGAAGTGGGATTTGAACCCACACCTCCTGGGGAAACTGCGACCTGAACGCAGCGCAATGACAGCCTGATTAGAAGCTGTAGAGTGGACAAACAGGAAGTGTTTTAGTGTTTCACTTGTAAGATTCAGATTTGAACTCAGATCGCTGGATTCAGAGTCCAGAGTGCTAACCATTACACCATGGAACCCTCCAGGCATATGCTCATTATACAAACAAACTAATTTCGAGATCATTCAAGACTCGAGATCAAGGACTTGAAGAAGCCTAGTCAAGAGTTACACTCATGAACGTGCAAATAAAGATCAGTATATGTATCACAATCATGGACTTAAAGCTTTGCAAGAACAAATGAATGGTACCACTTTGGGTCCGTTTGGAGAACATGGGGGGGCTGGGTGATGTCATCACCAGAAATTAAAATTTGTACTAGCATGCATACAGGGGAATTAGCTCAAATGGTAGAGCGCTCGCTTAGCATGTGAGAGGTAGTGGGGTCGATGCCCACATTCTCCACAAGACTCTAGCTTTTTGGAGATACAGCATACAGGGTGGACTTTGGAGGCTTTTGGTAAACAGAAGCAAGACTGTTATTGTGTTATTGTGTAAATCATCATAATTTTTACTGAATTTCTGAGCAGGACAATCCCAAAGAGAAGCATTTATGTAGAAATGAATAACTGTAGCTGTCTGAGTTAGAGCCTCAGATATGGCTATGGAAGTGCAACAAATTCAAAATTTATCTGGACAGACTGTATCTGCTTTCAAAGCTGTTGTCAGATCTTTCTGTTTTAATTACACAACTCCAATACCAGTTAGTCAGCAAAACATGATGAGCCAAGTCCACTGTGACAAATAAGGATTTTCTTTAGCATAAAATAAACTGTCTCATATCAATCAGAAAAACGGCTGACAGTTTGAGATTCAAACCAACGACCTTCTTATTGTGGGACCAGTTCCTGTTACAGCAGGCTGTAACAGGAACTGGTCAGGAACAGAGAACAGAGCAGGCTGTAACAGGAAATGTAACAGGAACAGAGACATGATGACCAGTTCCTGTAACAGGAACTGGTCATCATGTCTCTGTGGCGCAATCGGTCAGCGTGTTCGGCTGTTAACTGAAAGGATGGTGGTTCGAGCCCACCCAGGGACGATCTTTGTTTAATTCACTGGTATTATAGTTCACACATGGAAGACCAGAGGATTTTTAAGTTGATGCTCAGCTATCTCCATCTACTGGACAGATGGTAGAAGTTGATTCCTGAAAAGAGGAAGTGACTTTTCCTCAGATCAAACTGTTGAAGGAGAACGAGCAGCTTCTTCTCTTCACATGTTTCCTCACTGACTCAAATAGATGCAGAATGTCATTTATCACTTCCTCCAGTAATGTGGACAGTTGTCACTGTGCTGCTCCTGACTCAGTGATGCTGTTGGATGCTTATAGGGCCGCCGTTCTTAAAGTGTGGGCTCCACCCCACTGGTGGGGAATAGAGACATGACAGGTGGGGCGTGAAGAAGTTGAGGAAATGTTCCTTTTCATTCTGATCTTTATTAAACAACAAAGATCATACATTCAAAACAGCCACACACAAACAAAGTTATCATTAACAGCCTGCATGGAGTCTAAATGAAAAGAACATTAGATGGAGACTTTTCATTTGAAAATTTTAAGATGGGTGTATTTCTTCAGCATTTTGTTGGGGCAGGTGGGACTTAAACACTGACCCTTGTTCAAAGTTGCAGTTTGGCAGGGGACACTCAGAGACAAATGTTCTACCACTGAGCTACACTCTCCATAAACACACACAGCCAGTCACTGCAGATCAACAGATCTGGGTAGGACACCTGGTCAGCTACAGAGAGAGTTCACTTCTGTCACTCTGGTTAATGAGACATTACAGAAAAATGCATGTGCTCTCCCTGTCAGGGAATCAAACACCGGTCTACTCCGTGACAGGCGGAGATACTGTCCACTATACTAACGAGGATCCCACATGCCCCTGGTGGTCATTAGATAGACTGCAGGTAGAAGTCTCAGTACTTTTTAACCTGCACATCCACTTTTATAGAAAGTTTATGGTCCTTAACTTATCAGATACAACAATAACACAAAGTTACAATGATCAGTCCAGGGACATTTCTGTGCGTCTTTCTGCGCATGCGCTCATACATTTGAAGCGAATTTGAGATAGTGTGAAGTATGCATCTGTGTCATGTTGGAGATCAATGAAAGACAGGAAATACCTTTGATCTCCAGTGACGTTACACAGTCTCGTTGTGGAGTTATTAGTTGTTGATGTTGTTCTGTAAAAATCTGCATCAGTGAAACATTCATTCATACACGAGGACATCACGTATATTGTTGGAATAGAAAATCTTATTATTTCTGTGTGTGCTCCTGAGAAAACGGCTCATGTGCTGCTTGAAGTGAATCAGCACAGCTTCTTTGAAGAACATCTGTTTGTTGCTTACAACATCTGGATTACAGATTACACATCAGACTGATATTCTCTGTGTCATGGTGTTCAGAGATTTCAGCAGCTCACATCCAACACAGAGACTCTGAGCAGGCCCACCTGGTCTTAGACCCAGACCCAGACCCAGACCTAAATCCAAACCCAGGAGACAGAGGTTGAGTGAGTCAGTGAGGAAGAAGCTGCTCGTTCTCCTTCAACAGTTTGATCTGAGGAAAAGTCACTTCCTCTTTTCAGGAATCAACTTCTACCATCTGTCCACTAGATGGAGATAACTGAGCATCAACTGAGAACTGAGTTCTTCATCATCTGGAAACAGACAGCATTGTTTTCTTCAGCTGGAGCTCTTTGTTCAAATCTACATTGAGATTCAGAGCCAAATGTTTTTCCTTTCCTGGATTTACTTCATCATTTCAGTCACTCTGTGGATTCAGCTGACAAATGCAAAATACAACCAACATTTAAACGATGATGTGTTGAAACTAAACTTTATTGATTCAGTCTGGTCAGCATAATATAACCTGATGAAATCAGCAACATTAAACTGATGTTTCTACATGAATGCATCACTGATTCTAAAACCATAAACTGAACATGAACACTCTGTACACTCAGCGTTACACACATGAAGACAACATCATGTGTTTAAGGTGATGTTGAGCTGAACAGGACTTGTATTGAACACACAGAGGGAGTGCACCGTTCCTGAAGATACTGCAATACCAGGTCGATGCGTGGAGTGGACGGAGCAAGCACCTATTCCATCTCCCTGTTCCAAAAATCTATTTAATATATGGTCCCCGGGTAGGAGACGTATCAGATATTAAACTGATAAGAACAGATACTACACTTGATCTTAGCCAAAAGGCCGAGAAGCGATACCGCTCAGCTGTCGGAGGTAACGGAGTGTTTCTCCGCACCGACCCGCTCAGTGAGGGGTCAGAGTCGGCTTCAGTAACAACATCACTCCGAGAGAGAGACACAAACAGAAGACATGAAGAAACGAAGGAGGGATCAGAAAACAACCACAGACATGTTATTTTCACAAAGTTACGTTGTAGAGCAAAGAAAACGTCTCTTCTTGGTCACCTGTAAAACTTCATATCTATGTCAATTTACCAGCTGAATATTATTGTGAAAACATCAGTTTGTCCTCTCATGTGATTGGCCTCATGGTGTGTCCATCAAAATAACCCCCCTGTCTGCACGGATTCTCTGAAGATTCGGCTCTCCTCGACTGGACTCCTTTTTTCGACCGAAAGCGAGAATAATAAAATGATACTTTGTCATCCACAGAATAAAACCACAACTGAACACACACATATTTAAAACAGCATTCAAAGTCATTTTAACCAGCATTACTGCCATCATTTTATCTTAACATAAAGTCCGTTATGTCCATTAAATGCTAACATACAATGGAAAACGCCATAGACCGGCTAACGGGATTAGCATCAGTACCGCGATCATTTTAAAGCGTCAGTGAATTTATTCCAACTCCAACATGGCAGTAATACAGACATGTACAACAACACTTACAGACATGTATTCTCTCAGCTCTTCCAGAACAATAAAACAGCAGGAATTTAGTTTCTACCTGTCTGTTTCTGTCTGCTACTCGACATCATTAAAAACCTGCTGTCACACTACTGACCCCTTCAGATGAAGGAAAAAACTGTATTCTACATTTTAATACATTTGCCTGCAATGGTGTTATTCTGGTCAGCATAGCTGCCTTCCAAGCAGTTGACCTGGGTTCGATTTCTGGCCATCGCCGTTTCCTGTTATCCTTCCTCAAATCTGAAGCATTATCCCCAAAAACCCCGACCTGTAAACTAGAGGAAGGTTAATCTTTTTTCTGTGATCTGGGGAGTCCTTCTTTAAACTCACAGGACTAGTGTGTTTCATTTAACTCAACATAAGTCAGTGAAAAAAACTATAAATCAAACTAAACAGAAGTTGAAAACCTGCTCCCTGCTCTTCCTCCAACAATACTCTGCTCCACTTCTTCTGGGCCTCACTCTCCATATTTGGCTTTCTGCCAGCATAACCTGCAACCAAATTATGAAATGATTAAAAGTGTGAATAGATACATTACTGGCACCCGCTTACAATCAAGCACAATGTTTGTTCCTAAATGGCCTTTTGTAACAATCATTAGTCAGACAGCAGGAAGTGTACTTCATAGAAGTAGCCACATGAACATTTTTCTTCCATGGGAAGTGAAGGCAGCAAGAGCCCTGTCCTTTGAGGAGGAAACTATCCAGGCTGGAAAATGCTGAGTCATGGTATGGTGTGCATGGTTGTTGTGGCCGAGGGGTTAAGGCGATGGACTTGAAATCCAATGGGGTTTCCCCGCGCAGGTTCAAATCCTGCCAACAATGGTTGGATGGATGCATGGAGGATGTTTCACGCGTCTTTAAATTGGTCACTGGCTGCTTCTGGTTATGTTTGATGAACAAAAGCACAAAAATCATGGTACACGTCAGGAGAAATGACACTTCATGTCTGTTTTCTGAGTGTGCTCAGAACAACTTCATTCTCAAATCACATCCTCACGACACTGTGTGACGTCACTGGAGATCAAAGGCATTACCTGTCTTTAATCGCTTTCCCACGCGTGACACTCTAGCGTTCGTGTCAGATGGATGAGCGCATGCGCACAAAGACGGACACGAACGAATGATAAATGGCAAATAATAAATGAAAAAGCACAAAAACCCAAAGATCCAACTCAGTTTGAAAATATTTTTAATCTTTAATTAAATGTAAATCATTTAAAAATGTTGAACTACTTACATTTAAACCACATAGACAAGTATGAAGGATGATACAACAGGACGTAAATGAAAATCCTAACAGTTTTATCTCGTCTTTGGTTCAGATTGGCATGAAGAAAAACCAAGTGGCTCAGCTTTGATGGCTTTCTTGGTTCCTTTTTAGGACAAATAAGGAGAAGGAAAGAGTCGAAGTGAATGAGAATATTCTCTCGTGATCACAGATGAGGCTCCCTCCCCCGAAAACCTGATTGGTCCTTCCATGTCCCCTCAGCTGTCATTGGCTCTCAGTGGTGTCATTCATTTGGAGTGACAGCGCGTTGTGTAAAGTTGTTTAAGTGGCTACAACTCGACATTTTGTGAGAAAATGGAAAACAAAATAAATCTTAGAAGTGAACTGAAAAGAGGAGCAGTGCCGAAAACAAGTTCAGGGAGTTCTGCTGCAAACTAAATGCTGTAAATTCACCAGTCTGAGTTTTGAAACAAACTTCCGTCTTCCTGCAGCAAATATTCACCGGAGTTCAGGTAAGAACTTTAATGAGAACTTTAACGCAGAATTTCTGTAAAGTTGTCTTTTCTCTGTTTCCACGTGAAACTGTTCTTAAACAACATTTAATCGACATGTTGAGCAGAGTCCTCCTTGTTGAAGGTCGTTACGTCGTTATGCTAACATCGCTAAATTAGCTAATTTGGTTAGCATGCTAACTTTGTTAATTTAGCTAGCATGCTAACTTTGTTAATTTAGCTAGCATGCTGACGTATCTTAATTAGCTAATTAGGCTTCGTTAGCATGGAAAAACATTTCTCACTGTTGCAGTTACTGCCTCAGTTTGAACTCGAATTAAAGACTTGTTCTTTCAGAGGAAACACAGCAGCTCAGTGTAGGTCAGCAGGCTGAAGTCCTGTTAGTCAGAGCACACCTGGACCGACAGGTGAAAATACAGAGAAGGAGAAATTGACTTGGTGTTTGATTATTTCTCCTCAAAGACAGTTGATGATGTGTAAACTTGATGACCTGATGAAGACATCACTGAATCTGATGACAGCGGAAGGTCCCTCTCTGTGATGAAGTGATGATGAGGATTGTTTCTTTTTGGGTGGTGTTGTGGGGAGGAGGTTTGTCCACATCTGGTTATGGATGGCTGGCTCCTGTGTTCAGGGGGAGGACATGGACATGCTTCTGTCTCTCTTTAGCCTGTTAAAGGAGGAGGGTTGGAATTGTGACAAACAAGAAATGAAGAATAGACAGAGGACAGTTCATTTGTAGTTCAAAACATATTTAGGGTGTTTTTTTTCGGTAACTGATAAACAACTTTTCTTAACAACATCCAAATGTTAGAAACTCAGTGCTGCTTGGAATAGTCAGTACAGTCTGGATACAACAGTGGTCCGGGCTGCATCATGTATGTTTATATTGAATGTGGTGGAGAGTTAATATTATAATCCCAGTAATTTACTCATTGACAGAGCCTGTGATTAATTTCCCAGAATTTTTGCAGCCTTTGTGAGCTGCAAGTCTGTTGCTTTTTGTTCATTTTATTGGTTTATAGTCTTTCTGTTTTCTTAATTTTACAGTTGTGAAATTCAGTATTGTGTCTTCTCCATGTGGTCGGTTGGTCAGATGCAGCAAACCCAGCCCTTTTTATGTGGACGTGCACAGATCTAGATGGAAAAACCAGGTTTGATTATCAAGTTGATAACCAGCTTTGTGGATCACTAAAACAGATCCCAGGCATGTTAATCCAGCTTTGTGATACAGGCCTCTGGTTCCTCAGTGTCTCTTAGCTCTTTGAAGGAGGCAACATCTTTTGAAGAGACACCCTGATCTGCAGTGGTCTAGTCCCAGGGTGATCTGCTGATATGCTGATGCTGAAGATGTTATGTGTCTCACCAGAGAACTCTAGATATACACTGTAGAAAAACAAACTGTCCCCTTACACACTGTAGACAAACACACTTTAAAATATACCATCCTCATAAATGCTCTCATACATTGTGCCACTATGCCATTTCTAATCTGATCATTGTAGACAAACATAACTGTGTATCTGAGCATGTGTAAAAATGTTTTCTAATCGTATTAAAAGATAAAGGATCATTTATTTGTCCCATATTGTACAACACATCATATAAATCAAAGGTCATTGGATCTTTGTGATCTACCTGATATGGTTTTATTATTACTGTCTGTTAATGATTGACTTCAATTCATTCCAAAGTTCAGATTTGCTGGGGTATGAGATTTTCCTGTAAGTCATATTCAGTTTTCCACAGAGAGCTCAGACTGTGTTTTGATCAACAACTTTAGAAAACCTCCTGCTGTCAGATATACATGGATATATTGTCTTTAGTTTTTTCATGGAAGCTGCAGTTAAAGTTCACCTTCACTCATCAGCTGCATGAAGATCAGTTCGACCATCAGGTAACGTAACCAACAGCCTTCATCCTGTTTGTGTCAGTGAATGTTGAACTGATTTAAAAACAGATTAAGTCAACAAAATGGAAATATTAAAATTAAGATAAGATTTAGCTGCATTGACAGCTGAACTTTACTCCTTCTGACTTCTACAAATCAAGAAATAATATATTATTGAGGAAATTATATTTACAAATTTGATTTGAAAACTGATAATTTGATGCTCATATCTGGGGCCTTGATGATCATTTTCAACCAGCTACCTTCTCAGATATATTTACGAACTGAGAAGGGCTGTTGAAGAGTTGAAGAACATGGCAGAAAGACAGGGAGATAGACGAAGTGATAAAAGAACACAAACAGTTCAGTTTTGTAACCCTTAATGTTCACTATTAAAGGAAACTGTTAACATAATTTAAATGTTGCAGTCAGTGAATGCTTTAATCCGTATGCTCCCTGTTCAGATTCCAGATAAAGAGGGTTGGTTGTGGATGATGTGGTTACTTATTAACAAGATCTCTTAAAATGTTTGTGATAAAGACATGAACTCATAAAATTAAAATAAAAACATCAGCATGCTATCAATTAACCCAGCAGGATGCTTTCTGACAATTCACTTTAATGTATTTCTAACCATATCTGCTCATGAAATATAATATCTCTAAATAACAATTTAAAAGGTTAAAAGGGTTTTTGGCTTTCAGGACTGATTTGCTCTGATGCACATTTCGGACCAGATACCTGACATCTCTTCCTAAATGCAAGTGCATCAATGTCTGGGGTTAGGCTGTGGGCTGAGAAATCCTCAGGACTGAGTGAAAATGTTCATCAGGGAGACGACTCCATAGTGTTGATTTGTTCATCTTCATCAAAGAGATCAAATCAGATTCATTTGTATAGCACCAAATCATAACAAACATCAAGGCACTTTACATATAGAGCAGGTCTAGACCAAACTCTTTTTATAAAATTATTTAAAGAGAGCAAGCACTTGGCAACAGTGAAGAGGAAAACCTTCCTTTAAGAGGCAGAAACCTCGGGCAAAACCAGGCTCAGGGGGGGCGGCCATCTGCCTCGACCGGTTGGGTTGAGTGTGGGATTGGGAGAGAGAGAGAATGAGAGCAAGAAAAGGGGATATTCAAACAGGTGTAGGCAGGAACATGATGCTGCAAGGAGTTCATGGAGTAGTAGTACAGAATTCATGGGGATAAGGGAGCAGCAGGTGTTGCAGGAACAGGGGATGGCGATGAGTCACCACCTGCAGGATGAGGACAGGTACAGAGAGGAGAGGAACTGGGAGAGACAGAGACTTTGGTAAAACATGGTTAGTAAATCCAGTACACATGCTTAGAACTGGGAGAAACAGGGATTTCATGCAAGGGAAGGGAGAAAGAGAGATGATGCTCAGTCCTTCCCCCAGCAGCCTAGGCCTATAGCAGCAAAGCTAAAGAGTAGACAGACTTTAACTTTTTAACTTTAAGCTCTGTCATACAGAAAAGTTTTAGCCTGGTCTTGAAAATTGCTAAAGACTCAGCCCCCCGGGCTGATACTGGGAGTTGGTTCCATAGAAGAGGAGCCTGATAACTGATAGATTTGTAGAGAGCATTTGAGCAGCTTGTGCACGGAGTTGGGGCAGTGTGTCGGGGAGCAGCACCCACAGACTCATGCTTTGACTTGAGCGTGTCACTACACTGGATTTCAGTCAGCTCCATTTGGAGGTTGACTGGGGCACTTTCCACATCAACCGCAAACGGATTACTGAGCAGTCCAAATCTGCATTTCTGCTTCAAACCTGGCGCTGATTACACTGAGTTTCTCAGCGAACTGAAAAGATTTCTGATATATCATGTGCATTTCTTCATTTTTATTATTATTATTATTTTTAGGAGAGATCTGTAAAATTACGTCATATTTTATGAAAAATGACATTTGAATACAAAAAAATATGTGAAATTATTGTAAAAAACTAATGATAATGTAATATTATATTATGGTTAATTACTTGTAACTCTAAAGGTAAATCTTAAAATTTCAGCTAGCATCTCTTAATTTACAGTTGTTCTCTTATGGAAAACAGTAAAAAAAACAACTTGTATGCAAAAGTTCAGTTAAAGATGTACAAATACAATAAATTGTCATTCAAAAATATTATTTTAATATAATTAATTAACAAATTTTAAACGTAAAACATAAAATTGCTGCAAATCCATAAAGTTACTGACATCTTATTGTTTTATTTGAAAATAGGAAAAATCTCTAAAAATAAAAATACATAAAAATATTTATATATTTTTTATTTACAGTGCAGAGAACAGAGAAAAGCCCTCCTGGAGCTCAGCAAGAAGAGGGAGTCAGTGCCAGAGCTGGCCCCCATGTTGTGGCCCTCCTGTGGCCCCGTAGCAGCCCTGCTGCAGGTAAGTGAACCAGAGCAGGATTTTCTACATGAGGGGAACAAAAGATGCACCAAGCAGTGTTATTTTGGCAGCAAGTTTGGATTTAGATTGGCTGCAGTCTTTTCACTAAAATGTCACTTAGTGTTAGTCCTATACACCGGTTCACTTTCACTGCAGTCAGGTTCCAGATTGTCCTTAAAGAGGACTTTGGATGTGTTGTTGACCAATAGCAATACTAAAATAACCAACCAGAGTTATTCTGGCACAGACTCAGTTTGGACTGGTTTTAACGTCACTCTGTTTCATACTTTGGACTCTGACGTTATGAGGATGTAACTTTTCCTCAGCTCAAACAGACACCAGGACTGATGAGGGAGAACAAGCAGCTTCTTCTCTTCACATGAAGCTGGAAAGTGTCAGAAAGTCTCCCTGAAGTGAGTTCAGCAGGTGAGAATCTGTAAATGTGTGAACAGGATCGCTGTGATCACATTGTGTTGTTTCACTGTTTGACTGGACAGGAGAACTTTTTTCTTTTTTGGATCCTGTCCTGTTCAGCAGTTGGGGCAGACAGTATGAACGCTCCTGGTGCCTCGTTGTGCGGACATTTTTCTCTGTGTGTCTCTGACATACTTCTTCTGTTGCCATTTAAGTTTAACTTTATGGGCAATGGTATTGGTTTATTGATAAAAATACTCAACTGAGTTGAGTCAACTCAGGATTGGGTAGAATGAGAGAGCAGAAGGGGGGGGGGGGGGGGCACATACATAACATAGGGAAGACCCATGCACTGACCCGCAGGAAAACACAGGAGCAGCAGCCCCTGACCGGTGGCAGCCCTCAGAGACACACAGGAGACAAAGGACCCCAGGCCTTCTGTATAACATGTCTGCTTTCAGATATGTAA
The DNA here is from genome assembly GCF_900963305.1 of Echeneis naucrates. NCBI lineage: Eukaryota > Metazoa > Chordata > Actinopteri > Carangiformes > Echeneidae > Echeneis > Echeneis naucrates. Next base: position 409,826 of record NW_021780168.1, read on the forward strand.
TAATAATAATGAGAGTTTCTCTTCGACGATGATTTAAGGATCAGTTGTATTAACGGCCACTAATAGAATCAACAGAGCACGTCTGTTCAGTGTGAGTTGACAGAGTTTAGTGACAGAACTGGTCTGACAGCTCAGATCATGACTGAGGTGTTAGTCCTTTAAAAGATCAACATCTATAATTATCACTAACACTAAAACAGACTTGTCTTTGCTTAAACTGTGTGTGATTTCTCAGAAACATAGTATCAGAGTTTGGATAATAAAACAGATGTATTATTGAATTTATTTCCAATTTATTTCACCAAGATAATCCACCCTCTATCAATACAGTTGGGCTAAATTTGAAAACAGATACAACTTCTGTGTGATAAAACAGATTTTGAATTATCAAACAATAAATACCAAATGGTAGCGCTGCTGTCACAGATAAAGTCGGTTTGCTTTGGTAATTATTTCTTCCATGTTAATGAGACATGAGACATGAGAGAACTAACGTGTCCTGTGATGTTGGAGAGGATCAGATCAGACAGATCTGGAAATATCTAATGACCATGATTACTGAGATCAGACTATACTAAGTCTGGAAAGTTAAACTGAGACTCCACTGGTTGTAAAATAAGTCTGATTGTATTGAAGCCAATGGGAAAATAACTGTACGTATAATTAGCAGCAGCTACCTATCTGTCTTATTTGCTATATAACTTCCAGACTTCTGACAGGTGTCAACAATAGCGAACATTAATCTGGATAATTTGCACTGAAGGTAAATACACTCCAGCTAACTAACAGCTAGCTCACAGTGCTCTTTTTTTATGTTCAGAGTTGGCTTGGTATTTCATCTCCAGCATAAAATATCATAAAATAATGACCAAGCAAACCCTGGTGCTCAGTCATTACACAATGAAGGGTTAGTTTATTTAGAGATATCTTATATATGTTATATTGTGCCAGAATATAAGTACAAATTCATTTTAAAGGCCTGAATATTATTACCAACCATATCTGTTTCTTAATTTTATTTCTAATATAAAACAAGATTCACTCACACAAGTCACACAAGTCAAGAATTTTAAATAATTTTAAATTATCAAATTTAAACCAGATTTATTTTTGGAAAGTTGGTTAACAAATTAATCTTAACTTATTAACCTTGAACTGGAATGCCTTGTTCCTGTTGAGAAACAACAGACAAACAACAGAACAAAAATGTCTGAACTTGTCTGATACTTTGGATGAACTTGGCTCAATGAATTGAACTCTTACTGTCAATGGTCCACTCTGAGTATTTACAGACATGGTGAAGCCACTGAAGATTTAAAGCAGCACTCCTTGTTTTTATTGTTGGATTATTAGAAGCAAAACAGAAATATTTACATTATCACATGTAGTCTGATCAATAATGTGACATGAATTAAATTCCAGCTCCATCAACACATCCACAGAGAGAAGAAGCACCATCAGATCTGAGACACATTATGTGAAACCTGCAGATTACTGACAGGTTAGACTGATATGTGTCTGAAGTTGTGGAGCCACAGTATTTAGATAATATGTCAAACAAAGAAACAAATGTTTAAGGTGCATCCTAAACATTAGATGAAGGAACCACCTCTCCAGTCTAGGGTTTCCTGATAAAGGTCAAATTGGTTTAGATGTAACTGATGTTTGATTAGGCTTGTAATTATTTGATGAATTGTAGGTTTTTGGCCTTTTTAAATGTTACACAATGTCAATATTTATCTGATGCAATTAGAAATTGTGTGTATAATGCAATAATAAATAATTGAATGTTGGAATGAACATTAATCTTGAATGTTGTTTCTGGATTTTCTGTCTCTGTTGATTTCAGTCAGATTCTGTAAGAAACAACAGTTTGCTGTTGGGAGTTAAAAGCTGAAGTTAATGACATGTTAGTGACAGTAATGCTGATTATGTGTCCTGTGATGTAAATCCTGTTGTAATTAAGCTTTTTGTTGTGTTTGTGTGAAGGTGGAGGCTCAGCTATGAATCAGTGTGAGGACAGAGAGGAGGGAGCCCCTCCCTCTAAAACCACTCTGTGTGGGGAACATGAGAGTCAGACCAAAGCTCAGAGGTGAGATGAGGATCTCTAACTGTCCATCTGTCAGAGCTCAGCACTCAGATCACTGCTCCATCATCATTCACTCTCACTGTCACTTACATTTTTTTACTGCTTCAGTTTTTTTATCCTTGTCTCCATTGGGAACTCAACCAGGATGTGGAGATTCATTCATTCATATTCACCAGTCCATCACAGGGCCAACACACAGAGACAGACAAACAATCTGCCACACTCACACTCAGACCTACAGACATGGCTGTTGTGGAGTAACAGCAACATTATTGTTATTATTATTATTATTATTATTATTATTCTTTGACTTGCACAGTAAAATATTCTGGCTGATTTGTGGCGATGCAAATGAAAGCTGCACTTGGCTGATTTATTTGAAACTGATCATTTTCTGCCCACTTTTTTGATTAATTCTTTGACTGTCAACACTGTTTCTACCAGACCAGATTCTCCTGAACTGAGCTGTATGTCCATGAAGAGTGATCGGTCTACGAATCCTCCTCTTGACTTAAAGGGAGGACAACAGTCTGCTGTATCCAGTTGTCTGTCCATGAAGAGTGATCAGTCTATGGATGATTTTATCAAAGAAAAAAGGTAAAAGCTGATCATTTGTTGTTGTTTGACTCATTAAAGGTATCAAAGCTTGTCTATCAGTTTCTCTGCTGTTCATAGAAAACTCCTGGAACAAACTGTGTGTTTGTGTCTTTTCTCCTCAGAGTTCAGTCTGACAAACATCATCACGCAGACCTGGACTCCATATTTATGTTGTGTAAATGTTCATCCAGTGACTACAACAGACACCAACAAAGACTTGAGTTTGAAGCTGCACTCTTTAGACCAGTAGAGCTTTACTCTGTGACAGACAGGAGTTGAATTGGGATTGAACAGGTTTGGGGTGGGAGAGAGTGGGAGAGGACTGGGAGTTGTAGTTCACCACAGAGCAATAATCCATCAGCCTCAACAGATATGTTCTGTATGAATATGGTCTGTTGGAGACTTTTACAAAACATTTCTGCTCCTTCTTCTTCATCTACAGTGAATCCTGAAGGAAAATTTGTTATTTAGTTGTTTTCCAGATAATTTCAGCTGTGACTTAATAACAAAGACCAAAGTTAATCAGATTCAGTCCTGGACCTCCATGGACTCTGTCTCGACAGGGTTTAAAGATGGAATAATTCATCAGTGAACTAGTTCAGGTGGTCTGATCCATCTTCAGCCACAGTCACAGTTAATACCCTGAATTTTCACTTCCTGAGTTGATGTGTTGAAGGGCTGTATCAGTTTGGTCTTCATGTGATGATCAGGATCTCTGTGTTGTCAGAATCTAAAGTCAAACTTAGTAAGTTACACCAGTGAAGTTAGTTTAGTGAAGTCAGCAGGTCTGAATCTTTCTGTGTAGCTCTGGAAAGAGACGTGGCAGCAGATGATACAGCAGCAGCTAAAGTTGAACTCTGCTGACTGATGATCTGATGCTTTGATCCATCAGTTTATACTGTGAACTTTACACAGGATGTTATTGTGTTCCAGCTGCTGGAGGAGAACATCGTCTGTTTTGTGAAGAACGAGCTGAAGAAAATCAAAAGGAGTCTGAGTCCAGATTACACACAATTCATCAAGAATGAGGATGATGAGGTGGATGAAGAGCAGAGGAGGAGCAGAGAGGCATTTCTGAAGATCACAGTGAACTTCCTGAGGAGGATGAAGCAGGAGGAGCTGGCTGACTGTCTACAGAGCAGTAAGAGAATTTAACTTGATGGATCAATTAGATATTTACTAAAGTCTCAGGAGACGGAGAGAAATATAATCATATTATTCCTTAGGAGAAACAAAAATCAACATTGTTGATAAATATTTTAATCTCATCTGTTTTCATTTATTCAGAAAGTCATGCTCTAATTTGTCACCGTAAACTCAAATCTGTCCTGAAGAAGAAGTTCCAGTGTGTGTTTGAGGGGATCTCTAAAGCAGGAAACCCAACCCTTCTGAATCAGATCTACACAGAGCTCTACATCACAGAGGGAGGGACTGGAGAGGTCAATGAGGAACATGAGGTCAGACAGATTGAAACAGCATCCAGGAAACAGGACAGAGCAGAAACAAGCATCAGACAAGAAGACATCTTTAAACCCCCACCTGGAAGAGACCAACCAATCAGAACAGTGATGACAAAGGGAGTGGCTGGCATTGGGAAAACCGTCTTAACACAGAAGTTCACTCTGGACTGGGCTGAAGACAAAGCCAACCAGGACATAGAGTTCACATTCCCCTTCACCTTCAGAGAGCTGAATGTGCTGAAAGAGAAGAAGTTCAGCTTGGTGGAACTTGTTCATCTCTTCTTCACTGAAACCAAAGAAGCAGGAATGTGCAGCTTTGATCACTTCCAGGTTGTGTTCATCTTTGACGGTCTGGATGAGTGTCGACTTCCTCTGGACTTCCACAACACTGAGGTCCTGACTGATCCTACAGAGTCCACTTCAGTGGACGTGCTGCTGACAAACCTCATCAGGGGGAAACTGCTTCCCTCTGCTCGCCTCTGGATAACCACACGACCTGCAGCAGCCAATCAGATCCCTCCTCAGTGTGTTGACATGGTGACAGAGGTCAGAGGGTTCAGTGACCCCCAGAAGGAGGAGTACTTCAGGAAGAGGTTCAGACATGAGGAGCAGGCCAGCCGGATCATCTCCCACATCAAGACCTCACGAAGCCTCCACATCATGTGCCACATCCCAGTCTTCTGCTGGATCACTGCTACAGTTCTGGAGGAGGTGTTGAAGACCAGAGAGGGAGGAGAGCTGCCCAAGACCCTGACTGAGATGTACATCCACTTCCTGGTGGTTCAGTCCAAAGTGAAGAAGGTCAAGTACAATGGAGGAGCTGAGTCAGATCCACACTGGAGTCCAGAGACCAGGAAGATGATTGAGTCTCTGGGAAAAGTGGCTTTTGAGCAGCTGCAGAAAGGAAACCTGATCTTCTATGAATCAGACCTGACAGACTGTGGCATCGATATCAGAGCAGCATCAATTTACTCAGGAGTGTTCACACAGATCTTCAAAGAGGAGACAGGGCTGTACCAGGACAAGGTCTTCTGCTTCGTCCATCTGAGTGTTCAGGAGTTTCTGGCTGCTCTCCATGTCCATCTGACCTTCATCAACTCTGGAGTCAATCTGATGTCAGAAGAACAAACAACCTCCTTGTGGTCAAAACTTTTTTGGAACAAACCTGAATCTTTAATTCTCTACCAGAGTGCTGTTGATGAGGCCTTACAGAGTCCAAATGGACACCTGGACTTGTTCCTTCGGTTCCTTCTGGGTCTTTCACTGCAGACCAACCAAACTCTCCTTCGAGGCCTGGTGACACAGGCAGGAAGTAGCTCAGAGACCAATCAGAAAACAGTCCAGTACATCAAGAAAAAGATCAGTGAGAATCTGTCTCCAGAGAAAAGTATCAACCTGTTTCACTGTCTGAATGAACTGAATGATGGTTCTCTGGTGGAGGAGATCCAACAGTCCCTGAGATCAGGACGTCTCTCCACAGATAAACTGTCTCCTGCTCAATGGTCAGCTCTGGTCTTCATCTTACTGTCATCAGAAAAAGATCTGGACGTGTTTGACCTGAAGAAATACTCTGCTTCAGAGGAGGCTCTTCTGAGGCTGCTGCCAGTGATCAAAGCCTCCAACAAAGCTCTGTATGTGCAAGTAAATCCATCTAGATTAACTGAATCTTTTTTTTTTAGTTGAGAATCAAATTTCATGTTTCTTTAATAATTTATCTTATTTTGCTGATTCCTCTTCAGACTGAGTGGCTGTAACCTCTCAGACAGAAGCTGTGAAGCTCTGTCCTCAGTCCTCAGCTCCCAGTCCTCTAGTCTGAGAGATCTGGACCTGAGGAACAACAACCTGCAGGATTCAGGAGTGAAGCTGCTGTCAGCTGGACTGAAGAGTCCACACTGTGAGCTGGAAACTCTCAGGTCAGAATTCATGTTTGTGTGAATACTAAAACTAGATTTAGTTTTTTATGATAACTTTTTATTTAAATGAGTAAAAAATGTAAAAACTGGAGAGGTTTGTATATTTTGGTTCGTAGTGGTGTCTTCTATGTTCACTGAGGATCATTTACTTTTAGGGAGGTGGACACAACCTTTCTGCTGCTTTTGGCATCTGTCACAGTTGTGATGATGGAGTTCTCATTCAGGAAAATATTTAAGGGGCTCAAAGACACCAGAGGTTGAGTGGACTGCTGATATGATGCTCTGTGGATGAATGAACCTTCTAGCTTAGGGTCTAGAAACGGTAACACACACTGTGAGTTTCATCTTCACGTCAAAGCAGAACTTTCCTTTGCTGCCACATATTTATGAAGCAGCCATCTGCTGTATTCCTACACACAAGTATGTTCTGTATTCCACTGCAGCCGCAGGTTAGCTGAGGGAATCACTTTGTTTTAGAGTGAGGAGCTGCTGAACTTCAGCCTCCAGTGGCTGAAATGACAATTACACTAAAGAAACACTTCAAACATCCAGACAGGATGTGGTAGCACTTTGAACATTTCTGACTGATTATCAATGGTTTTATCTGCATCTTTTATTCCTTATTCAGATTTGACAACTCCAGTTTGTCAGAGATCAGCTGTTCTTCTCTGGTCTCAGCTCTGAAGTCCAACCCCTCCCATCTCAGAGAACTGGACCTTAGTCACAACAACGTGAAGGATCTGTGTGATCTTGTGGAGAGTCCAGACTTCAGACTGGAGACTCTGAGGTCAGTAAAGTTGGACTCAGTTCATTTTCCTTTCAGTAATATTGTTTAAATCCACTGAGCAAAGACTCAGTGTTTCCTGTGAACCTTCAAACTCCTCAGTGAAGCTGTGAGAGGAGAACAGAAACAGACTTTACAATTAGACAGAAAGACAACACTCAACCAATTGGATCAGAGGACTGTTGATATCAAATGATACCATGATACCATCAAATGAAGCAGATTCCAGCTGAAGAACTCAGATGTTCAGATTCTGGTCCTCGTCCATCAAACTGTCAGATCTGAGCTGAGACTGTTTGTTCTCTGATCAGGTTCATCTGTCAAAGCTCTGAGATCAGTCTGACTGAAAGCTGCACATCACTGATCTTCTCTCATCACACTGTCACCATGTGGCCTTTCTGCAGACCAGAATCCCATCTGTCTGTCCATCTGTCTGTCCATCTGTCTGTCCATCTGTCTGTCCATCTGTCTGTCCATCTGTCTGTCCATCTGTCTGTCTGTCTGTCCGTCCGTCTGTCTGTCTATCTGTCAGAGTCTCTCAGTTTAAATGGACCTTCAGTAAATCATCAGTAAAGTGATGAACCTTCATGACTCAGCTCTTTATCTCCACTGCAGACTCAGGGAAATGTGCTGAGTCAGCAGACTTGATGCTAAAAGTCTCTGCAGGTCTGTGAGTTTCCAGCTCAGTGTGTTCACTCCAACACGTTAACATGAGCTGAGAGGAAGCAGCTGCTGCACATCTGGACTGAACAGGACTGAAGTCCCTGCAGGTCTTTATGCTGGATCTGCATCACTGATTGACAGCTGATGGACAGAGTCAGGAAACACTGATGGATCTGCTCTCTTCTTCTTCTCTACACAGGTGGAGGTGGTGAAGAGGAAGGTGTGTGCTGATGGAGGATCAGCTGCTTCCTGATGATCCAGATGTTGCAGCAGCAGCTTGTCCAGACTCTGGACCATGTTCCTGGGAGGTGGAGAGGAGAGCTTCATCCAGCAGAGACTGACAGAGGAATCAGAACTGGTCTGAGAACAGAGTCCAGTCCACCATGATCCCAGAGACTCCTCAAGTCCTTCTCTCCTCTCAGCCAGTTCTGCCAAACTCCACCTGGGGTTGAGGTTCAGCTTCTTCAGGACCATTTGGGCTGCTTTGGGAACATTTCTAGAAGTGTTTTTGTGTAAAGTATAAAATATTTCCATGTGAAACACGCAACTTTTTTTTATGAATAATTTTTCTTAGCTTGAATATTTTTTTAAATAATCAGACTTTATTTTAATTTCTGAACTTGCATTACAATAAAACATGTAAACATACATCAATAAAAAGTGGTCTGTGTCGGGGCGGGGCAAAAGTAAAAATGAACTGAAAGAAAATTACAATAAGAGGTAAGAAATATGAAACAAACAAAAAAAAATTAATAAAGAAAAAACAGCAACATATCAACAGATGAATTACTAAGTGTCCTTACACATGTTATATAACCTTAATCAGCATCGACGGAATTGGTCTGGGACCATCTAATCCAATATGCCATTTCACCTCTGAATAGTTACACTTATATCCCTAGTAATCTGTCAGAGGCCGCCATATGTCCAAAAAATTCTTTCTAATTTTTGGAATCGCACACCTCGTCCACAATGTGTATGTGTGCACTCTGCTGGTCTTAGCGCTCAGTTCATTTAAATGCTTTGTTGGATCTGTCAGTAACTCTGAAACACTCTGAACTTCTTTAAAACATGATGGATTTACTGATATGAAAGTGTCCAGCGGTCAGTGGTAGAATTCTCGTCTGCCACGCGGGAGGCCCGGGTTCGATTCCCGGCCAATGCAGAGTAACTCTAACAACATCCAAATGTTAGAAACACTGTGCTGCTTGGAAGATACACGACAAAAAAAAAAAAAAAGAAAAACTGATAGACTCCAACACACTGTGACTTTCTGAAACAGCCAGTGGAGCCCCTTGGTTGTCAGTAGAAGTGCAGCCCCTCTGAGCTGGTGGCAGACCAAGGCTTCAGTCTGCACACATCTTCCACATGTGATGGCACACACATTGTGTATTGTGGCAACATCCGTCCCCTCAGAGAGAATCTGCTCTTTAACCCTCCTGTCGTTCTCACCCCACGCCCCTAACTTTAGTGTTCCTGCTCTATTTTATACGGTGGCCGGTAAGTGCAAAACAAAATTACAAAGTGCCAAACACTTTTACAAAGCGTCAAACAAATTTACATGTTGGAAAATGTTTTCACATTTTATTAAACAACATTGCATAAGAAAAACACTTTTACCATGGACAAAACAAATTTACAAGTGGCAGAACGCTTTTACAAATCCCGAAACAAATTTCCAAAATTTGTATGGCTCATCCACGAATAAGCAGTGTATTGAATCCTGGTGGGCCATATTTAGACGGGGAAGGTAAGTGGCCTTCATGAAGTCATTTTATTATGACTAACCTTTGATTTGATTTTTGTGTTTATGTTCTATGACAGATTAACTCCTAAACATATATAATAATTGAGGCTGGGACTTTAACGCGTTCATTTCAATGAATTCATCACAAAGCCTTTAATTAATTTGATTTTAATGGAGTCCCACTACTACTAATAATATATATTTACTTCAGATTCTATCCATTTCTATAGGTCTCAGTTCTGAATGGAGTTGTTTGCAGACCTCCGAGATGCTGGATACTTCAACGGGAGCCATGAGCATCAGTGCCTTCTGAGATGTTGCTATGGTGATGTTGGATGAGTGTGTGAGACTGTGGAACAGTCACAGGATTCACACTTCCAGAACAGCGTCATGTCCAATGAACTGTACTGCTGACCACACAGGTAATATTGGTGATAGATTGATATTTCATGTTTTGTTTTATTATTATTTTATATATCTAACATAGATTTGGCTCCAGAGACTGTGGATTTGAGATTGAACCAGCTGATTTGGATGCTGTTCCAGAGGCGAGCCTGTCAATAGCTCCATGTGGGGACTCAAACATGCAGGAGGACTTTGACTTTGTTATGGAGCACAAACAACTACAGAAGCCAGAGAACTGGGAGTCTGCAACAGAACTGTACATGAAGCTGAAAGAAATTGCTCAGCTGTAAGTCAGTGAGAAAGGGAATCTTCCCTTCCCACATTATTAAGTGCTTGCTCATTGGGGTTTCTGTCCTTTTTTTTTTTTTTTTTTATTATATTATTTATACATGTCAAGAGCCATGAGATGACTGTGCTGTGATTTGGTACTAGACAAATAGCACTGAATTGAATCAAATATTGCCATGACTGAAAAACATGCAATTTTTCTGTTTTAAAATAGTTTGAAAAAAAAAATAGTTTGAAAAAAAAAAAACCTCATGACTCAAAACTCATCTGTCACAGATGCAATCAGAAGGCAATGTCTGCATTTTTTTTTATTGTTTGCAAACATAACATTTGCATTCCCATTGTTTCATTTCTTCAGATGAACAGGTACCAGAATAATTTGGAAACATCAAAAGGAAAAGTGAATGACAAGCTATGAAATCTGATTTGGAGTGGTGGAACACTGCAGTCTATGTCTGAACACCAAGTGTCACAGCTTCATTTTTTCTGAGTTTGAAATCAATTGATCAAGAATATAGCAAAGTAATGAGTCTTATATTTTTGTAAGTATAGAAAACAAAACTTCTTGAAATACTTGTTTTGTCTAAAACTTAACAGTGAAAATCTTAACTGTGAGGGGTAAAAAACATGCTCACATCTCTTTATATTATAAAAACACACTTCACAACAAAGAACAAACCACCTTTTTGGAGTCTGGTCGCGAGGGGTGATCCAGTCACACGGCTTATAAGCAGCCAAATCCTGGGGAATTTTGAATTCCAAAGTCCATGTGTGACTTAAACACAGTGTGTGAATCTAGGAGTGCTAGTTTCAATGTGTTTGAACATGTATTGGGAACTGGGAATGGAGAGTCATCCAGGAACTCTATTCTTGGCCATGGTTCCAATCTGGACAGGGGAGATGAAGTCAGCCCAGTTGCAAACATCAAAACATCCTCCAGAGACACAGCAGCCTGACCTTCTGCAAAGAAAAACCTTCAGTTACATCTTGGCAATGTATTTTCTCAATAAATCAAAATAAATAAATAAAAAATTGAGATTTACAAACCTTCACCATTGAGGACACAGTCTGCTCAGGAGCCCAAAGTTTGACTTTCTTTAAGTCTCCTGTTACTTCCTGATGGACTGAGGTCAGGTTTGAAGAGTCTCAAGTTCCAGACCAGTGAGTGGCTTTTCAGAGTGGCACAGGACAGGGGCCAGCAAAGTAGGGTGTTACTGCAGTGCAGTCAGAAACTGAAGAGCTGAAAGACCATCTTTGAATCTAAAAAGTGACCACAAACATTGTTTCACTGTGTAGTGCCAATCACATTTAAATGACCTAAAGAAACTTAAATGTTTTCTAAAATGACTATCCACCCAAACATATAGAAATTAGTGTTGAACATTACTGATTTAAAGAAGAACCCTGTGTCTTGCTTTGCACTTGGCAGGGTAATTGTTACTCTACAGACGGCAAGAATTACGCACACAAACACTAGACTGGAATGACATGAGCACCTTTTGATTGGCATAAGACAGAGGAAGGGGAGACAGACATCACACACCAATTACACTAAACTAAGGCGCACATTTTGACACACTGACTCAGCTAAAAAATACACATTCTTGCATAAACCACAGAGGGGGATGATGAGGCATTTCAAACTAAAAAAATCTCAAATACAAAAAAATAAAAATCACATCACAAATACATTACAAATATGATCTTACCTGTCATTTACAGATGAGCAATTAATAATGATGAGTAAGAGTAATCAATAATGAGATGAGTAATCAATAATGTACCATCGGAGGTAGTCTGGCACGATTTCTTTCTTTTCTTCAACAGGAGCAACAGACAGCCTGCTGTCTGTAACATTGTGCCGTGTCTCATGATGCATTTTCGCAGAGCATCTACTGAAGAAACATTCTCAATCTGAAAGACACAAAAAGGGACACAAACACTCATATCAATAACTATGTTACAGTGTGTACTGTATCTTCTTGCCTACTTTTTATTCCACGACACAAGATTTAATTCTATGACATACAAACAATAAATGAAGTCAATTCTGTGTATGTGATAAAACAGTTAAAAAAAAAACAAAAAAACTGCAGGAACAACATAATACTCTGTCCTACCACACCATAGCCTACTCTCACCTCTTTCAAAGTGTTCCCTATTTCTTCATCAGTGATCGAATCAACTGTTGGCCCACAAAATAATGAACAAGATCTTGTGACAGGAAATGCGGCAGAACCGCATTAGCTTTGTTTTTTGCAAACAGATGTTTGACAGATCTATCAATCTATCAACAGAACCGTGTAAATTGGCTCAAGTTGTTTCCACAAAACGGGCAAAACATCATTTACTCCATGCGTGCCATAAACTTTCACTCCGCATGCAGACTGGAGCAAGATCCGAAAACACCTGCAAACCAAACCAGCATTTTTTTTCATAATACAAATCCTTAATGAAAAATACATTGCACTGGGGGGGTATAGAGTTCCCAGCCCTCTGTGTGTCCTGCTGAGAAAAAAGGGGGCTGAGCTGAGAAGCATTGTTGGGAGGGTTAGTTCACATCATGATTAAAAGGGAAGAGCTGGCCCCAGAAAGGCTGCAAGGTTTTCCACATAAAGGTGAGTGCCATCAGTGAACATGCAGTTCCTGGAGTGGTGAGGTGTTTGGGACACAGGAGAGAAAACTGACAGTGGTAGAAAACAAGCATATAGTTAGTTTTATACTGAACTTCTCAGAAACTCCATCCTTCATTGCTGATAGATACATTAATGTGAGCAGTTAACTATTGGCCTATTCACACACAGCCGAGGTCGCTGCATGCTGAGGTGGCCCAGTGTTTAAGGTGATGGACTGCTAATCTATTGTGCCTTGCATGTGTGTTCAAATCTCATCCTCTTTTGTGTTCAGCTGCCCATGTTGCAGCCTGCTGTTCTAGGTAGAATTATCCAAAATGTCTGACTTCAGGTCCGTCTTGAATTATCTTGAAATATCCATCAAACCTGTTGAAGTTTAATTCAAAGGTTATCTGAATGTACTGTTGTATATTTCAAATTTGTTGTCAGATCATGAAGAGTAATTTTCTACACAAGACTTTAGCTCTTTCAGATATGGCAACAAGACAAGGCCAAAATAAGGAGCTTACAACTCCAATACCAGTTAGTCAGCAAAATATGATGAGCCAAGTCCACTGTTACAAATAACAAAGGATTTTCTTTCGCATTAAAAAAAACTGTCACATTAATGTCCTGAATGCGCTGTGTGTAAATAATGAGGTTCATCAAAACAAAACGCCACACAAGTCAGAACCAGAGCTCAGGCTGTTGGTACACAAACAAAGAAAGGCATACTTGTGGATTCATAAGATTATATCAGGATCTGACCTTTTCTTGTTCCATCAGTAACCATCAAAGGAGATGCTGATTTGTGATGTCGCAAAGGTTCCAATGACATCACAGAGATCAAAGACTCCTCCCATTTTTTCTCATGACCTCCACAGTAGAGTGCTGCCTGCTGCAATAATGCTGCCTTAGGTGTTTAGGAACATTTGATGAAAGAATACATTTTGATGACGATTGGAAGCGTCTGTTTATTGTTTATCACTTGTTAGGATTCCCGTTAGCAGTTTCAGGTAGATGCAGAGTTGTGAATCAGATCCACAATGAAGAGCTCAATTAAGACTATAATTTCTTTTAAAGGTCTGACATCACTGTATGATAAATGTGGTGACAACATGTTGAATGTCATAAAGGTCCTGCTGCTCAAGGCAAATCAGTGTTCACTTGCAGCCCCCAAATGGCCCAAATGGCTAGGTCCAGCACTGGTTTGGAGTGTACAGTTAGGAACAGGGACTTGAACCCCGGACCCTCAGATTAAAAGATCCTCTACTGACTGAGTGCATAATTTAGTGCATAATTCAGATGAAATTCGATTAATCATTCCAACTTGGCTTGTTGAACAAACAGCCCTGTCCCAACCAGGGGTTGACACTGCAGGTCATCTCTCTCTCTGTTGTCCCTGCTATTCTTCATATTTGATCATAAAATCTTTAAGGTCATAATGTATTGAAATCTACAGGACAACGAGCTGTCTTCTTACTTACAGAAGACCCAACTATTTCAATACGCACGGGGATCAGCTGAGAGAGATTCATTCATTCAGAGATCAACTCCTTTTAAATTCATTTCTTTCATAACAAGCCTAAAAAGTTAGGTTGGCTCATCTGGTTAGAGCGTGGTGCTAATAACACCACAGTCATGGATTTGTTCTCCACACTGGGCCGCTACAGATTCCTTGAAGTACTTCAGGAATTCATAACAGTTTCATCTTCAGTTGAACACCCAAAGTATTCATGGAAACCAGGCATTTTTTGAATTGCAAAATATGTTTAAGCTCTAGTCTCCTCCATTGAAAAATATCAAAACATGTCTTGACTGACTGGGACAGACTGTCTGCAAGATCAGCGGATATATCGTGCATCAATACTTCAAACCCTTGAGAAAATGACACACAACTGTGAGGAGTACAAGTATTCACTGACACAAACATGGTTTCAGAGACAACCTGGAGAAAAAACTCAAGTATTGATGCTTAAATTGCCTGTCTTGTAAACAGGACATTCTGCAGCTAACAGACGATTTGAACACGCAGCCTTCTGAACTGGAGTTAGATGCGCTACCATTGCACCACAGAGTCTTCTTCTAATGCAGTTCATTAACTGTCACCATGAGGCCTTGTAGACACCAAAAAGGCAGCCTACAAACTTGGAGAGCACCAGCATTGATCCTAACAGAATTTTAGCACAGAGCCTTCAGATGTGCAATCAGTCTTCCTGGAATTCAGATATTTTTTATTCCTTCATTCTGGATCTGATTCATTCAACTTTATCATTGCCAACACCTTTTGACTTTATCATATCATCATTATCATTTGACGTTATGAACCCCAGACTCTTCAACTTAATGTATTGTATATCCCCTCCTCCTGCTCTCAAAATAATAGTCAAAATAATTTCATAAAGAGTTTGGTCTAGACCTGCTCTATTTGTTAAGGGCTTTGTTGTAACTTCATTATGATGTTTTGACGTGTGATTTAAAAAATGGGGGTGGGGGCAAAACATTAGGAGATTTTTGTTTTTAAGTGGGCTTCAATGGCTGTTGTTTTGTCATCATGTATATGTTTGTGTTCAGTTAGTAATTTGGCAGGACAACTAAGCTGAGTGGATAATTGAGAGATCAGACTGTTAGACAAGATAAGCACTTCCTTTGCTTCACTATCAATGAGATTGGAGATGCCAGGGATTGAACCCAGGGCCTCATACAAGCAAAGCATGCGCTAAGCTAAAACAGTGATCTGTCTGATGAAACCTTTTGGATGATATGAGGTCATTGATAATGCTGCCTGTCCTCACTAGCTCCTCCTCTGTGGTGACCCCCAAACAGGACACAACCTCAGTATCATGACATTAATGCTACAAGGATTCATTTCAGCTTCACTTTAACAGATTGGTTTCAAACATTTATGTGACACACAGTCAGGTCGTGTCCTCTGTGTCTTTGCAGTTTTACAGACGCACAACAAAACAATACAAAAACAAATGTTTTTAGATTTAAGTTCTGCTTTTGAAGCTGTACTACTGTAGCTGTACTACTTCCGGGTATGCGGCCTCGTATAGTTTCATCTTTCATTTGCATTTCTGACCCTCGAGTAACTTCTGAGGTAGGTTGATTAAATAGCTCCCTCTTTTTATTGTCCACTGTATATATTTTATCAGAGGTTCTTTATGATGCGTACAATGATCTTTATTTGCATGTGCAAAGCGAATTCTATGTATTTTTATCTTGGCAGACGACCGATTGTCTGCTAGTTTGTTAGTACGACTTTGCTGGCTATGAAAGTATCTCCAGGACTTGGCTTGTGGAAGACTCGTGATTTCAAAAATCAGCTGTGAAAAGCAGTCTATCACCACTATGCACGCTGACTGCTTGTGTCAGCGTGCATAGCGCTTCTAGGACATCTTTCTGCCATTCTCTGCTCCAAACATTTGGACACAACTTTGAGGTGTTAGAAAATGTGAGACGTGGCATTATTGCAGCGAAGCTGGCAAAGTTATGTGGTAGTGTGGCCGAGCAGTCCAAGGCGCAAGTAAGAGTAGCAAAAAAAAAAAAAAAAATGTCACAAAGGTTCTAATGACATCAAAGACATCAAAGAGCTCATGACCTCCACCATAGAGTGCACACTGTTAATGAAGCACTGAAAACCAACAAAACTAATCAACTAATTCATGCATTTTCGGTCAGAGTGGCGCTGAGGAAGCGTGTTGGGCCCATAACCCCAAAGTTGATGGATTGCAACCATCCTCTGCTGTTCTTACACACTGGTATTACAGGTGAAGCGAATAAACAATTTGAAATTTCCTAAATAACTTTTTATCTCTCATTTCAGCTTTAAGAAGCAATGCCTGGTATCAAAGGCGTTCATGTGGGAGACATAGAATCTGTGATGTGTTACACTAAGTGACTTCAACTCCATAATTCAAAAACATAGTTCAGGGATTGTCTTTGAAAGGACCCACAATAGCTGCTGAAAACCCAGGATTGAAACAGGGACCTTTAAGGCTCTTTCAAATGGGCTATTTCAGCACAGCACACCATGGAGATGACTTCTCATTATGGCTTCTGTCCCTGGGTGGGCTTGACCCCACCCAGGGACAGAAGCGTGTTCGGTTAACAGCCGAACGCGCTGACCTACTGCGCCACAGAGACATGCTATTCCACCTAGAATTATCCTAAATGCCTGACCTTAGGTACATTTTGACTTATCTCTAAATATCTTTGAAACCTGTTGATGTTGTGAAAGGGGCGTTTTCCCAAAGCTTAGCTTGCATGCTAGGATGCTACCACAAGGGAGTTAGCTCAAATGGTAGAGTGCTTGCTGAGCATGTGAGAGGTAGTGGGATCGATGCCCACATTCTCCACAAGACTTTAACTCTTTATTAGAGACACAACAACAAGTGAACTAAACACAGCAGTTCCCTGGGTGGGCTTTGGAGCCTTTTGGTTAACAGAAGCATAATGTGACATGGGTGTCATTACTGCTGTGAAGGTGGTATTTTGGTCAAGCAGCAATTCATTCTCTCGTCTCTTCAAAGGGTGGGTTCAAATCCCATTGCTACTAATTACCTCTATTCCTCTGAATGTAACCTGTTTACAACATCAGTTGAGTGTGACGACTGAGCTCTTAGTGTAACACATCACGGGTTCTAGGTCCTCCACGTGAATGCCTTTTATAGCAGGCATTGCTTCTTAATGCTGAAATGAGAGATAAAATCTCAAGTCCATAGCACTCTGCTCGGCTTTTTCAGTTTTCAGTTGATCAGTAGATGTGGATTGGACCTTGTATCTGCTATCTGGGGCTTTGCTTGGTTTCACCTCCTCAGACAAGGTTGACGTTGGACCAAAATGGTTCTAATGACATCAAAGAGGTGAAAAATGTTGGTCCAACTGCGTTGTTTGACACACATCAAACACCTACCACATCGCTCACCTACCAACTCAAGAGCCGAGAGGAGGATTCATCAGACAGTTTTTCTTTTTACTCGCTGCAGTAGCTCAGAGCCTCTGTGGTTAGGTGAAGGTCCAAAGAGGATGTAGCTCAGTGGTAGACGTTCATCAAACCAAAAGGCCACTCAAGGTAGAACCACTGCTCAGTCTAAAGACCAGACCGTGTTCCGACCACATCTTAACCGAGTGGTTAAGGCAGTAGACTGCTAATCCATTGTGCTCTGCATGCATGGTTTTGAATCCCATACTCGTCGGTGTTCAGCTCACTTTTGTCTGTCCATGTTGCAGCCTCCTTGTTAGAGTTATCCTAAACATCTGCCTTTTGGTCCATATTGAATGATCTCTAAATATCATTGAAACCTGTTGAAGGTTATTGTAAAAGGTTATCTGAATGTACTGTATCTGCTTTCAAAGATGTTGTCAGGTCATTCTGTTTTTTTGAAACAGATTGAAATAGCTCAGTTGGCTGATAAGTAGTTTCTTTAGACCCATAGTTACCCAGCAGAACACTGCCTCTGCCAGCTTGCCTTCTTCCACCCTGACCGGTCTGCAGCTGCCTCATACACAGCTAACTGCAATCCACTGTGTAGCTGACACTGTATTATCAAAGCTACCATCAACTTCTGTTTCCTCATCAGAGACTGGCAGAATGAATGTGATGCAGATTTTTACAGAACAACATCAACAATTAATAACTCCACAACGAGACTGTGTGACGTCACTGGAGATCAAAGGCATTTCCTGTCTTTCATTGATCTCCAACGCTACACAGATGCGTACGTCACACTCTTGTTCACGTTTGCTTCAAATGGTTGAGCGCATGTGCACAAAGACGCACAGAAATGTCACTGGACTGATCATTGTAACTTTGTATTATCATTGTATCTGATAAGTTAAGGACCATAAACTTTCTATAAAAGTGTATTAGCAGGTTAAAAAGTACTGAGACTTCCACCTGCAGTCTATGTCCTGTGGGAGTATGGAGCCATCCCATCATTATATGGCAATAAGCTGAACTTGTTTCTGGTGGGTGTTGGCGTCCAGCAACTGTGCTCTGTGTCCCATACTTGGAGGTTGTCATGGTCTCCAGGGTTACAGTCCTTTTCGTTTTCTTATGGTGTATTGTGGTAATCACTTATTCTATTCTGTCCATTAGGACTGCTCGACCTGAAGTCCACCCATCTTCAGACCTTCAAACCGCCCATCTTTGTTTTTCTTGGTTATACGGGGGGGGCTCTGTCTTGGTTTTTGTATTGGCTGTGGTTGCCTGAACACTCTGGCTTTATGTTGCTTCCCTTTCCCTGAGACAACTACAGGGTGTAACAGAACTGTGATGAGGAAAGGTTACAGGTCTGTAGCTGGAGGAGATCTATAGCGCTCATTGGATCAGTTCACAGCTGAGTGTGAAGCAGCAGAGACGAGGATCAGCGCCTCTAAATCTGAGGCCATGGTTCTCAGTAGGAAACTGATGGATTGCCTACTGCAGGTGGGGAATGAGTCCTTGCCCAAAGTGAAGGAGTTCAAGTATCTCAGGTCTTGTTCATGAGTGATGGAACGCTGTTGCTTTGGTTGAAGAGAGCTGGATGGATGCAGACAAAGTTCCATTACTGTGAATAATGCAGAGAAAAGACTAACCTTCCTCTGGCAAAAGTTAAACTGCAATGGCTAGGAATCGAACCCAGGTCAATTGCTTGGAAGGCAGCTATGCTTACCACTATACCACCATTGCATGTGGGGAGGTAAAATCACAGTCCTTTTTAATGAAACTGGTTATTATATGAGGCTGGCTCAAAGTAAACTAATCATCCCTCAAGAAAGGAGAAGGCCTCAGATATGCCTTTCTTTCTTTCCATCCTCTGGTGGAGGCCACGAGAAGAGAAAAAAATGTACAGTGTTCCCATCCAAGCTCTAACCAGGACTGACCCTGCTTCACTTCTGAGATTGAATGAGACTAAAACTGTGTCCGGTTAAAAAAAAGAAAAGGAATTAAAATTATTTGTTTACAGTTCATGGTCACAAGGTGCCAATTCCAAAAGAGACAATATTTCTTCCTCGCTAACCATTACACCATGGAACCACAAGGAGGCAGCTGAGGGTCTGCTGATGGTGTCCTGAGGTGACAGCAGTTTGTAGTCCCTATTATATTACAGAGTGGAGTATAACAGAGTGTCACTTATTTAGTTACCCGTTTTGTTTCAACAAGAATTTGGTTCGGGTGTCATCAGGGGAAAATACATGATGAACAGCAAACAATATTTGGCAAGGATCATGTAGATCTACATACTGTAGGGTATCATCAAGATCACAGGTTGGTAACATCACCTGTGAGCAGAGTGGAGCAGTGGAAGAGTGCTGGGCCTAAAACCCAGAGGTGGATAATGGAAACCATCCCCTGCTAAGGCAGTGATGTAAATAACAAACAATGTTCTATGTTGCTCAAAGTGAAATCTACATTTTACTGCATTCTCACACTGCATGGTGATGTCAGCACAGTTGTGCTGTCCCTTTCCTCTACATTGGTTTCACCAGAACCATGAAATATTGTTTGAGAGTTTGTGAGGTTGGATGCTGCACGCTGACTGGTTGTGTGTCCAAGATGCTTCAAGGACATCTTTTCTGCCATTCTCTGCTCCAAACATTTGGACGCAACTTTCAGGGGTCAGAAAATGTGAGACGTGGAATTATTGCAGGGAAGCCGGCGACGATATGTGGTAGTGTGGAACTGTGGATGGCAACCTGCCGTTGATCTGACAATGATGCAGAAACCTTTACCTCGTTGTTTCTCTTGTCTTGTGCAGCACGCTGCCTACTGCACCAACAAGGCCTGGAAGGCGAGTAACACAAGACAGTCAACATGTCTCTGTGGCGCAATCGGTCAGTGCCTTTGGCTGTTAGCTGAAAGAATGGTGGTTCGAGCACACCCACAAACATCCTGTGTTATAAACCCATATGTGGACAGGATATCTGTCTGTCTAGTGGAAGACTGGGATTTTGATTCCTAAAGGGGAATGAGCTTTGTGGCTCTGGAGAAAGTCTATAAGGTGTATAAGGTTGCATGATGATTAACGTTGAGCTATGAGCTGTTACAAAAATATAAAATCACTCTCACAGATATAAGAGATACACAAAAACACAAAGTTACAATTAGCAGTCCAGGGGCATTTCTGTGCATCTTTGTGTGCATATGCTCATCCATTTGAAGCGAACATGAGAGAGTGTGACGTATGCATCTGTGTCACGTGGGAGATCAATGAAAGACAGGAAATGCCTTTGATCTCCAGTGACGTCACACAGTCTCGTTGTGGAGTTATTAGTTG
Source organism: Echeneis naucrates (assembly GCF_900963305.1). Classification (NCBI taxonomy): domain Eukaryota; kingdom Metazoa; phylum Chordata; class Actinopteri; order Carangiformes; family Echeneidae; genus Echeneis; species Echeneis naucrates. The sequence goes on from NW_021780168.1 coordinate 430,648, forward strand.
TTGATGTTGTTCTGTAAAAATCTGCATCAGTGAAACGTTCATTCATTCGCAAGGACATCACGTATATTGTTGGAATAGAAAATCTTATTTTTTCTGTGTGTGCTCCTGAGAAAGAGGCTCATGTGCTTGATGAAGTGAATCAGCACAGCTTCTGTCAAGAACATCTGTTTGTTGCTGACAACATCTGGATTGCAGATGACACATCAGCTCGTCTGCAGTGGTCTAGTCCCAGGGTGATCTGCTGATGCTTAAGACGTTATGTGTCTCACCAGAGAACTCTAGATATACACTATAGAAAAACACACTTACACACACTATAACGCACAACACCTTCCTCAAAAACATTGTCATATGTTATATTATACCATTATGCCATTTCTTATCTGAACATTGTAGACAAACATAACTGTGTATCTGAGCATGTGTAATAATGTTTTCTAATAGTATTAAAAGATAAAGGCTCATTTATTTGTCCCATATTGTACATCGCATCATATAAATCAAAGGTCATTGCAGCCTTGTAATCTACCAGATATGGATTATTACTGTCTGTTAATGATTGACTTCAATTTATTCCAAAGTTCAGAGCTGCTCTGGTATCAGATTTTCCTTTAAGTCATATTCAGTTTTCCACAGAGAGCTCAGACTGTGTTTGGATCAACAACTTTTGAAAACCTCCTGCTGTCAGATATACATGTATATATTGTCTTTATTTTTTTCAGAGAAGCTGCAGTTAAAGTTCACCTTCACTCATCAGCTGCATGAAGATTAGTTCGACCATCAGGTAACGTAACCAACAGCCTTCATCCTGTTTGTGTCAGTGAATGTTGAACTGATTTAAAAATAGATTGTAAAGTCAACAAAATGCAAATATTAAAAGATTTAGCTGCAATAATATAAAACACATAAAATGCAGAACTTCACTCATCACTCGACTCCTCCAAATAAAAAAGTGACATATTATTGAGGAATTGATATTTTCCAATTTTATTTGAAAACTGACTTTTTGATGCTCATATTTGGGGCCATGATGTTTATTTTCAACCAGCTACCTTCTCAGATATATAAACAAGAGTAACTAACTGAGATGGGCTGTTGAAGAGTTGAAGAACATGACACAAAAATAGGGAGATAGTAAAAGTGATAAAAGAACCCAAACTGGTCAGTTCTGTTTAATGTTAACTATTAAAGGAAACTGTTCAATTTAAATGTTGCAGTCAGTGAATGCTTTAATCGTGATGATGAGCCAGCAAACTCCTCACAGCTCAGGCTCAGCTCAGTTCAGATTCAAGGTAAAGAGGGTTGGTTGTGGATGATGTGGTCACTTATTAACAAGATCTCTTAAACTGTTTGTGATAAAGACAAGAACTCATAAATTTACTGCTGACATCAGCTTCATATCAGTTAAACCAGCAGAATGTTATCTGATAATTCACTTTAATGTGTTTCCAACAAACAATAATAACAATGTAAAAGGTTATAAACCTTGTAAAAAGGTTATGTGGCTTTGTTATAAAACAAAAAAAGATCTGTTTTTCCAATAAAGCTACAAGATATATTGCAGAATTTTAGTAAAATATTAACAGCAGAGATTATAAAACTACACTATAGCTGTTAATACAAACATAACTTGTGGGGGATGTGGTTTTAAAAAAAACAAAAAAAACAAGATGCTTCTTCTGGAATTTACTTGATGTAATTAAGAAATCCATATTTCTGATGGCTCCATCTGTTGGAAGAACTCAAAGTGACAGTATTTCTTAGCTGTGAATGATTTGATGTGATGATTGTGTAACTTTTCCAGCAGGTGGAAGCTCAGCTATGAATCAGTGTGAGGACAGAGAGGAGGGAGCCCCTCCCTCTAAAACCACTCTGTGTGGGGAACATGAGAGTCAGACCAAAGCTCAGAGGTGAGATGAGGATCTCTAACTGTCCATCTGTCAGAGCTCAGCACTCAGATCACTGCTCCATCATTATTCACTCTCACTGTCACATTTTTTTACACCTGAACTTTTTCTGCTGCTCTTTTGTTTGCCCTTGTTTTCACAGGTAGCTCAACCAGCATGTAGAGATATTATTATTGATGATCATGATGAGAATCATAATAATCTTTGTTTTGTGCTTTTTAATCAAAGTAACAAAATGTTTCATGTGAGTCAAATGATAAAATAATCTGAATGAGTTGTGGTTATACAGATGGAAAACTTGATTATCATAGTTTAAATGAATCATTTTCTGCTCAGTTTTTTTTTTTTTTTATATTAATTATTTTAACCCTCATATGTTTCTACTAGTAACAACAGATCAAGACCAGATTCTGCTGAACTGAGCTGCATGTCCATGAAGAGTGATGGGTCTATGGATCATCCTATTGTCTTTAAGGGAGGACAACAGTCTGCTGGATCCAGATGTCTGTCCATGAAGAGTGGTCGGTCTATGGATCATCTTATCAAAGAAAAAAGGTTGTTGTCTGATTCATTAAAGGTATCAAAGCTTGTCTATCAGTTTCTCTGGTGTTCATAGAAAACTCCTGGAACAAACTGTGTGTTTGTGTCTTATCTCCTCAGAGTTCAGTCTGACAAACATCATCACACAGACCTGGACTCCATATTTATGGTGTGTAAATGTTCATCCAGTGACTACAACAGACACTAACAAAGACTTGAGTTTAAAGCTGCACTCTTTAAACTAGTAGAGCTTTACTCTGTGACAGACAGGAGTTGAATTGGGATTGAACAGGTTTGGGGTGGGAGAGAGTGGGAGAGGACTGGGAGTTGTAGTTCACCACAGAGCAATAATCCATCAGCCTCAACAGATATGTTCTGTATGAATATGGTCTGTTGGAGACTTTTACAAAACATTTCTGCTACTTCTTGTTCATCTACAGTGAATCTTAAAGAAAAGTTTATTCTGTTTTTCCAGATCATTTCAGCTGTGACTTAATAAAGACCAAAGTTTTGGCCAGGGTTTAAAGATGGAATAATTCATCAGTGGAATTGTTCAGGTGGTCTGATCCATCTTCAGTCACAGTCACAGTTAATACCCTGAATGTTCACTTCCTAAGCTGATGCGTTGAAGAGCTGTATCAGTTTGGTCTTCATGTGATGATCAGGATCTCTGTGTTGTCAGAATGAAAACGCAAATTTAATAAGTTACACCAGTGAAGTTAGTTTAGTGAAGTCAGCAGGTCTGAATCTTTCTGTGGAGCTCTGGAAAGAGACGTGGCTGCAGATGATACAGCAGCAGCTAAAGTTGAACTCTGCTGACTGATGATCTGATGCTTTGATCCATCAGTTTATACTGAGAGTGACCTTTACACAGGATGTTATTGTGTTCCAGCTGCTGGAGGAGAACATCGTCTGTTTTGTGACGAACGAGCTGAAGAAAATCAAAAGATGTCTGAGTCCAGATTACCCACAATTCATCAAGAATGAGAATGATGAAGTGGATGAAGAGCAGAGGAGGAGCAGAGAGGCATTTCTGAAGATCACAGTGAACTTCCTGAGGCGGATGAAGCAGGAGGAGCTGGCTGACTGTCTGCAGAGCAGTAAGAGGATTTAACATGATGTACCAATCAGACATTTACTAAAGTCTCAGGCGACGGAGAGAAACATGATCATATTCTATATATCATATTCTTACTTATTCATGGAAGAAGTAAACATCAACCTTGTTGTTTTCAATCGCTTTTTTTTTTTATTCAGAAAGTCGTGCTCTAGATTGTCAGCGTAAACTCAAATCTGAGCTGAAGAAGAAGTTCCAGTGTGTGTTTGAGGGGATCTCTAAAGCAGGAAACCCAACCCTTCTGAATCAGATCTACACAGAGCTCTACATCACAGAGGGAGGGACTGGAGAGGTCAATGAGGAACATGAGGTCAGACAGATTGAAACAGCATCCAGGAAACAGGACAGAGCAGAAACAAGCATCAGACAAGAAGACATCTTTAAACCCGCACCTGGAAGAGACCAACCAATCAGAACAGTGATGACAAAGGGAGTGGCTGGCATTGGGAAAACCGTCTTAACACAGAAGTTCACTCTGGACTGGGCTGAAGACAAAGCCAACCAGGACATAGAGTTCACATTCCCCTTCACCTTCAGAGAGCTGAATGTGCTGAAAGAGAAGAAGTTCAGCTTGGTGGAACTTGTTCATCTCTTCTTCACTGAAACCAAAGAAGCAGGAATCTGCAGCTTTGATCACTTCCAGGTTGTGTTCATCTTTGACGGTCTGGATGAGTGTCGACTTCCTCTGGACTTCCACAACACTGAGGTCCTGACTGATCCTACAGAGTCCACCTCAGTGGACGTGCTGCTGACAAACCTCATCAGGGGGAAACTGCTTCCCTCTGCTCACCTCTGGATAACCACACGACCTGCAGCAGCCAATCAGATCCCTCCTCAGTGTGTTGACATGGTGACAGAGGTCAGAGGGTTCAATGACCTCCAGAAGGAGGAGTACTTCAGGAAGAGGTTCAGACATGAGGAGCAGGCCAGCAGGATCATCTCCCACATCAAGACCTCACAAAGCCTCCACATCATGTGCCACATCCCAGTCTTCTGCTGGATCACTGCTACAGTTCTGGAGGAGGACTTGAAGACCAGAAAGGGAGGAGAGCTGCCCAAGACCCTGACTGAGATGTACATCCACTTCCTGGTGGTTCAGTCTAAACTGAAGAACGTCAAGTACGATGGAGGAGCTGAGTCAGATCCACACTGGAGTCCAGAGACCAGGAAAATAATTAAGTCTCTGGGAAAAGTGGCTTTTGAGCAGCTGCAGAAAGGAAACCTGATCTTCTATGAATCAGACCTGACAGAGTGTGGCATCGATATCAGAGCAGCATCAGTTTACTCAGGAGTGTTCACACAGATCTTCAAAGAGGAGACAGGGCTGTACCAGGACAAGGTCTTCTGCTTCGTCCATCTGAGTGTTCAGGAGTTTCTGGCTGCTCTTCATGTCCATCTGACCTTCATCGACCCTGGAGTCAGTTTGAAGTCAGAAGAACCATACTGGCCATACTGGTTGGGAAACAGATTCTACCAGAGTGCTGTGGATAAGGCCTTACTGAGTCCACATGGACACCTGGACTTGTTCCTCCGGTTCCTTCTGGGTCTTTCACTGCAGACCAACCAAACTCTCCTACGAGGCCTGGTGACACAGACAGGAAGTAGCTCAGAGATCAATCAGGAAACAGTCCAGTACATCAAGGCAAAGATCAGTGAGGATCTGTCTCCAGAGAAAAGTATCAACCTGTTTCACTGTCTGAATGAACTGAATGATGGTTCTCTGGTGGAGGAGATCCAACAGTTCCTGAGATCAGGACGTCTCTCCACAGATAAACTGTCTCCTGCTCAATGGTCAGCTCTGGTCTTCATCTTACTGTCATCAGAAAAAGATATGGACGTGTTTGACCTGAAGAAATACTCTGCTTCAGAGGAGGCTCTTCTGAGGCTGCTGCCAGTGATCAAAGCCTCCAACAAAGCTCTGTATGTGCAAATAAATCCATCTAGTTTAACTTAATCCTGTTATTTAGTTGACAATGAAAAACACATTTTTGTAATTGCTTTCTCTTGTTTTGCTGATTCCTCTTCAGACTGAGTGGCTGTAACCTCTCAGACAGAAGCTGTGAAGCTCTGTCCTCAGTCCTCAGCTCCCAGTCCTCTAGTCTGAGAGCTCTGGACCTGAGTAACAACAATCTGCAGGATTCAGGAGTGAAGCTGCTCTGTGCTGGTCTAGAGGGTTCAAACTGTAAACTCGAAGGACTCAGGTTTGTGTTCAGTGGGTTTCAGTACCATAGCCGATACATTGTGTGAAACCGCCAAAATTACTTTTTTATACTGGTTACCAATTCACTTCAAGGTGACGCATTGGTGAAATACATGCTGATGCCCAATGAAATGTCTCTCCAACAAAATGCAGAGCTGGCGGTGGAAACACTTGAAACATGAGGAAGCAGCTGGGGAAGAATAAACTATTTTTAAAGGTGGATGATTGTGAGTCAGAGGTGTATTTTAGTACGTTCAAAAGTTTAACTTCTATATTTGTGTTCAAAAGTTGAACATTAATTTTTATGTTTATATTTTCTTCTGTTTTGTATTGAGAATTTTCTAACAAAAAAGGCAAAAAAAAAAATGTAAACAATGACGTTTTGCATGTTTTTTGACAGTAATTCCATGGTTTGGTTGATACTTCAGGTGTTACACATTCACAGTTAAATACCTAAATAAAGTACCTTTCAGTACGGGTACCACACACCGGGTCGCAGTACTGGTATCAGTTCAGCTATGAAAGTAGCCAACCCTGATGTTCAACTGATTCATATTGATTATACAATGACCTGCTAATTACTTTAAATAATGACTGTGTGTATATACACATATCACTGCAGTGTTCATGTCACATTATATGTTTTCTTTCTCTGTTTACTCTTCAGACTGAGTGGCTGTAACCTCTCGGAGAGAAGCTGTGAAGCTCTGTCCTCACACCTCAGCTCCCAGTCCTCTAGTCTGAGAGATCTGGACCTGAGTAACAACAACCTGCAGGATTCAGGAGTGAAGCTACTGTTTCCTGGACTAAAGAGTCCAGACTGTGAGATGAACAGACTCAGGTTAGTTTCAACAATTTTATATTAATAACCAGTATGTTACCTTGCTTAAATACTGAGTTTGTAAATAGTTTTTTTTTTCTGAAATTCCTATTCAGACTGAGACTCTGTAACCTCTCAGAGAGAAGCTGTGAAGCTCTGTCCTCAGTCCTCAGCTCCCAGTCCTCTTGTCTGAGAGATCTGGACCTGAGTAACAACAACCTGCAGGATTCAGGAGTGAAGCTTCTGTCTGCTGGACTAAAGAGTCCACACTGTGAGCTGAAAACTCTCAGGTCAGATTGCATGTTTGTGTCAAGGCTTTTTATATTTTTTTAGATTTAGATTTTCATCAGTATAAAAAGCTTCATGTTCCATAATGAAGCACTGATTTGATTCACCACCTGGAGAACACGAAATGAAACAAATCAAATACATGTTGCTGAGCCAACAGGTGCATGCTGTGTCATGCTGGCGTCCTCCTGGTGAATCCGCCAGTGGTGACTTCTATGTTCACTGAGGATCATTTACTTTTAGGGAGGTGGACACAACCTTTCTGCTGCTTTTGACATCTGCAGGGCTTAAAGTATTCCAGCATCGTCCTGGATCTCCAGCAAGTGTCTTTGAAAAAAAATCAACATTAGAAAAAACTAACCTGTTGTTGGAGGATATTGTCACGTTCAAGCAGTCAATTGATAGAATGAGAGTAACGCAGCTTTCCCTTTTAGCAACTCATCACTAGCCAATCAGAAGTAGGGTGGGGGGGGTCTGGAACAACTTGGTTGAGATCCAGCAGCAGGTGATGCTGCATTCTGAACAACTTGGGGGAAAAGAATTAGCTCTTAGTTGTTAAACTGGGAAATTACTGCTTCCAAAATAAACGTAAATGGCTGCTGCACATATTTTAGCACCCAGAAAACTATGGCAGAATGGCAAACTTATTTTTTCTCCTCCAAGTTAACCTTGGACGCTCGGGAATCAGAAATTTTGGATTTGGAATATAGAATTCTCGGTTCTGAGTTTTCGTGAACGCAGCATCCAAGCTGGCATTTTTTTTTTTTTTTTTCATCGAAGTCACTGTTTGAGATGATGGAGAGTAAGTTTGTTAAGCTAGGGGAAGATGTCCTAACAACAGACAAAGGACTAAGTGGCGCTGGGTGTGAATAGAAGAGAAGGGCAGAGATGACAAGCCTTTTGGTTATTTATTTCCTATTTTGTATTTCGAGTAAGAATGAAATAGTTTATTATTGCAACCGCCTGGGAAAACAGTCAGGCTCAGGATGCTGTTGTTTATCTTTGTGTTTGTTTGTTCTGCTGATTCTCTAAAAAATGGTAACTTGTTTAATTCATGCAGCGCATGAGTGCTTGTTGTTCCTGCTGCAGTGTCTAAAGACCTGATTATATATTATTTATCACTTCTCTTCATTTAGAGTTATTTTCTGGTTATTTGTAGCTGCACTAATGAAAGTAGTTATAACTTATACTCAGCTGTCTGCAGAGTGTCTGTTTATAGAAAAAGGAAAGTGTTGTTTTGGACATAAGGGTCCAGTGAAGTGGAGCAGATGACATGTTCTACTAATGTAAAAAGTGGAAATGTTTAGAGAAACACAAGAAACTTATGCAACAAAAAATGGACCAGACTCAGTGATCACCTCCCTAGCAACAAACTTTCACACTGCTCTATGTTCCCTACAGATAATATCCAACTAGGCCAGTGAGCGGTGATAGCTATCATGTCTTTGGGGTCATCAGGTGGAAACCTCCTTTCACCGGTGTTTCGTCTAGTTAGGCCCACAACACCTCCAGAAGGCTAGACCGTGAACACTGGCGTCCCAGAGTCACCCCCTAATGCCAGCCATCACCACTCCTCACACAAAGACAACTATCTCAAACAGCACTACTATCACCTACTCTGACCTCTCACCAACTGCACCAGTGAAAGCGGGGTGGGGATACAGACCCTGGTTCAGGTAGGGGGCATGAAAGTATAGATGATGTAGGAGGTGGAGGCAATACAAGCTGCATTAGTAGATTCAGCAACTAAACTCACCTAAATGGTCCTATACTCAAACAACACTCCAACCCAGGCCAGCTCACCTATACTAACTGCATGGTGTCAAAGAGGCACAAACACAAAAGGAACTATCTCAAGCACCACTGTCAACTACTCTAACCTCTCACCAATTGCACCAGTGAAAGCGGGGTGGGGATACAGACCCTGGTTCGGGTAGGGGGGAGAAATTGTAGAGGTGGAGATAAAAGTAGGGATGGGATACAGACCCTGGTTCGGGTAGGGGGCATGAAAGTATAGAGCGTGCAGGAAGTGGAGGCAATACAAGCTACACTAGCACACTAGCAGATTCAGCAACTAAACTCACCTGAACAGCCAAAGCCAACACTCCAACAAAGGCCAATTCTCCTAGGCTAACCGCATGGTGTCGAAAAGGCACAAACACAAAGAACTATTTCAAGCAACACCACTGTCAACTACTCTAACCTCTCACCAATTGCACCAGTGAAAGCGGGCTGGGGATACAGACCCTGGTTTGGGTAGGGGGCAGAAATTGAAGAGGTGGAGATAAAAGTAGGGATGGGATACAGACCCTGGTTCGGGTATGGGCAGGAGAGTATAGAGGGTGCAGGAGGTGGAGGCAGTACAAGCTACACTAGCAGATTCAGCGACTAACCTCATCTAAACAATCCTATATTCAAGTAAAATCAACACACCAACACAGGCCAACTCACCTGGACTAACCGCATGGTGGCAAAGAGGCTCAAACAGGCCACACCCCCACTTAAAAACACTTCCCCTTCCTGGATTTCTTCCTTTGCTTCTCCCTAGAGTCTGTCAATCTTAAGAGCTCCCCCTGCTGGGCCCCCAGCTACTATTACCTCTTCTAACCCAAATCCACTGACTAGATCTTACTGCCTCATCTGACATTTCCTTCACTATTTTCCTCACCCTCTGGCCGCTTCCTCCTAAATCCCTCAACATAGCAACAGCAGATTTTGCTACAAACCCTCTACATCCTACTTCCACTGGACAAATCCTAACCTTCCATCCTCGCTGCTCAGCATCCTTACCTAAATCTGCATACCTGAGCTTTTTCCTTTCATATGCTTCTTCAACTAAATCCTCCCAAGGCACAGTCAGCTCTATGAAATATACTTTCTTTCTACTCCTAGACCACAAAACTATATCAGGCCTTAGCTTTGTGCAGGCTATTTCCTAGGGAACAACAAGCTTTCCTCCTAAATCTACCTGCATCTCCCAGTCACTAGCATCCTCTAAACTGCCTTGCTTCCTTATTATCTTATTAACTTTCCCTCCTTCCTGCACAAACTGTATTGCAACTCTCTTTGTCTTAGACCCTCCTAAAACTGCCTGCTGAAGTATGCCTTTCCCATACAGTGCCACAGTGCTTAAACATTCCGGAACCCCGAGCCACTTCCTAACGTAAAAGCTTACTAGTCTTTCCATTTTCTCTGCAACAGATATGGGAATCTCATATACTGACAGTGGCCACATCAATCTAGGAAACAATCCAAACTGCAAACACCACAACTTCAACTTTCCTGGAAGTCCTGATTTATCTATTCTATCCAGTCCCTCAGCAATATCCTTCCTAAACTGCACTACCTGTTCTCTGTCATTCAAATCTGCCTTGTACCACCTACCTAAACTCTTTACTGGTTTTTCCCTAATTATTGGAATTGCTTCTTCATCTATTACAAACTTTCGATCACTTAATCTTCCTCTACTTATTGAAATACTTCTAGACTTACTAGGCTTGATTCTCATACTAGCCCACTTTAAGTTTTTATTAAGTCTCTCAAGTATTCTTCTCATACATGGCACCGTTGTAGTTATCAATGTCATGTCGTCCATATATGCCCTAATTGGTGTAAGGCGCATCCCATCCTGCCGCCTCTCTCCACCTACAACCCACCTAGAGGCTCTAATAATTACCTCCATTGCCATTGTGAATGCTAATGGAGAAATCGTACACCCTGCCATAATACCTTTTTCTAACTTCTGCCAAACTGTTGTAAAGCCTACCGTACTTACATAGTCTGATATCTTGGAAATAGCTTCTTACTAAATTGACAACTACTCCAGGCACTCTAAAATAATCAAACGCCTCCCAAATAAGACTATGTGGCACTGACCCAAATGCATTTGCTAGAATGAATATCACAAGAATATCACATGCAAATCTCTTTTCTCACTCTTGGCTGCCTGAATCTGATGCCAAATCATGCTAGTGTGCTCTAAACACCCTGCGAAACCTGGTATTCCTGCCTTCTGTACTGAAGTATCTATTAAGCTATTCCTTTCTAAATAACTAGCTAGTCTCCGTGCAACTACACTAAAGAAAATCTTCCCCTCTACTTCAGGAGAGAGATCATACGAAACTGACTTAACTCTGAGGACTCCTTCTCCTTAGGAATAAGAACACCTCCTGCCCTACGCCATGCTCTGGGAATAGACTGTTTCTTCCAAACTATTCTTAACTGCCTCCACAAAAACTTTAGGATATCAGGTGCGCTTTTATAGACCCGGTAGGGGACTGGGGCCGAAGAAGCCTTCGCACGCCTGGCTACCTCCTCTACCTCCTTCCACCTAGTTGGTCTAACATCCATTTCTTGATCTATCTCCCCTAATGGTGGCATGTCAGGTGGAAGTCCTACTACTCTATTCTGCTCAGAATCTGAATATGTATTTCTCAGGTACTCTTCTACTTCTATCTTTGTTGCTTTAAGCTGCCCTCCCTTTTCCTGGTTAAACAATCCTTTAACAAACTTGAACGGGTCCCTGTAAAATGCTGTTCTTACATATTCTTTCTTTTTTCTCTTTTTCCTAAGATTTTCAGCCCTTCTAAGCACAGCTAGCCTACTTCTCAACCCCTCTTGCAACACATTAATTCCCTCTCTCTCTTCCTCTGTAGTTCTTTTCCACTGCTTTCTTAATTTTCTTCTTTCTTTAACTAATTTCTCAATTTCTCTTTGCTGTCTAGACTTAGCTACCTGTACTCTTTCAACCCTCTTTCTATCTTGCATCCCAAATCTTTCGACACCGTAACAGTAAATTATGTCTCCCATTTTTTCTAATCTATCACTTGCGTCTCCTCCTAGTCTACTCAGAATTATTGACAAGTCCCTGTTGACTGTCTCCCATCCCTTGCTACTATTTGCCCATGGCCATCTAATTCTAGCTTTCTGCTCCATATTTCTCTCTCTAACTGGCCTATTCACCTCAATGTCAGCTGCATCCCTTCTTATAATCTCCTCTTCCACCTCTGTGGCTGTGTTGTTGAAATCCTTCGAACTTTGGTTTTCTACCTGTCGCTGGATTTCATCCGACTGACTTCTTAAAAAGTTCTGATCGATGCGGCCACACTGCCCTTCCTTTCCCACACATCTCATTCTTCCTTGATGCACTCTAAGGCCTCTGACTGATGTTATTTTCTGCCAACCACAAGGACAAACCTGGAGCATCTTTCCCTCTAATCTACCGTCTTTATTCCCTCCAGCCACACTCGCTATGCCCTTCAAACTATTCTGCCCACTTATAGTCCTAGAGAATAGGTCCGTGCCCTTATCACATATCCAACTCGTAGTCGTATCCATTCCAGTATCTGTTACCATGTAGTCTGCCTGTGAGTCATCTTCCACCCCTGCTCTCGCTGACCCTTGGGGTATTTGTATTATGTATTTGGTATTTTTTATTTAATTGTTCTTTCATCTGACATTGTTATCCTCCCAAAACATTTTTTATTGTGTGTGTGTTCAGTCTGTCAGGATGTCTGGTCTCAGAGGAAGGCTGTTCTTCTCTGGCCTCAGCTCTCAGCTCCAACCCATCCCATCTGAGAGAACTGGACCTGAGCTACAATCATCCAGGAGACTCAGGAGTGAAGCTTCTGTCTGCTGGACTGGAGGATCCAGACTGGAGACTGGACACTCTCAGGTCTGGACAGCTCTGAGGAACTCTGCTATGGTGGATCAAATTGATCCTGACTCTGTTTCTTCCTCCAGGGTGGACCATGGTGGACCACAGAGCCTGAGACCTGGCCTGAGGAAGTGTGAGTGTGTTTTCACTTTGAGTCATGAAAACTCAGCTGCTCATGTTACACTAGATTTTTACATTTCTGACTGAAGTACAAAGATGAGTTTTATTCAGGATCAACACTTAATGTGTTTATTGATGTGGATCGCCATCAGCCGTCATCTTTGACTCCACAGCAGAAAAAAAACAGAACATTGCTGACATCTTGACTCTCATGTTCATAAACTGTTGATGTTCTAACTGGATTCTGGTTCTGGTTCTAACTTTTAATTTAAATGTAGTCAAACATTCACAGGTGATGTAAGTTTGAATGATTCACTTTCAGTAAAGTGGTTGATAAATGAACAGATGATAAACTGCAGCTGTTGTTTCTTGTTCTCTCCATCAGATGTCTGTGAACTGGAACTGGACACAAACACAATCAACAGAAACCTCAAACTGTCTGACAACAGGAAGGTGACACGTTTGAGAGAGGATCAGTCATATACTGATCATCCAGACAGATTTGATGACTTGTCTCAGCTGCTGTGTAGAAATGGTCTGACTGGTCGCTGTTACTGGGAGGTCGAGTGGAGTGGAGAGGTTGATATCTCAGTGAGCTACAGAGGAATCAGAAGGAAAGGAAACAGTGCTGACTGTTTATTTGGACACAATAATCAGTCCTGGAGTCTGTTCTGCTCTGATTATGGTGGTTACTCTGTCTGTCACAACAACAGAAGAACATTCCTCTCCTTCCCCTCTGTCTCTAACAGAGTAGCAGTGTATATGGACTGTCCTGCTGGCTCTCTGTCCTTCTACAGAGTCTCCTCTGACTCACTGATCCACCTCCACACCTTCAACACCACATTCACTGAACCTCTCTATCCTGGGTTCAGGATCTGTTCTGGTTCAGTGTCTCTAAGGGAGTTGTATTGAAGGAGACTTGAAACTTGAAAGTGAGACACTTCACTGTTGGCTTCACTTCTAAGCTCTGGAGTCTCCGTCAGTTCCATATTGGAGACAGATCTGGACTTTACTGTCTAAATCTCAGTGTCTTCCTGAAACTCCATTAGCCTGCACACTGATTACATTACGTCATGCTTTGCTTGGTTTTTGTAACCGAAGGTGAGATCTGAACCTCTCTCAGCATTAATCTTTCGAGTGACTTGTTGTATGTGTCCTTCATTTCCTTCTTCCTGTCTCCTGTTGGAATGTCAGTTTATTTCAGTTCCATTGATCTGTTCATTAGCATGATGTCCCCAGGACTTCAGGCTGCAGTCTGAATGAGACAAACATAGACCACAAGAACCGTTCAGTTCCTTCAAGAGAATCATCAGGAACTCAAGAGTTCATCATCACAGCAATCAGCTGCTGTTCAAGCCTGTCTTGCCTTTAAAGGGAGCCTGAGATGGCACTTCCCACCCAGAAAGCTCCCAGGATTCATTCAGAGCCTTAATCCAACCCTTTTGGACCAGGCTGCTCCCACAGTGACTGTTTGCTCCGTCACTGAAACAGGAAAAGTCATTTCCACCTCCTGCTTTGGAGCGTTATAATAGCTCTGCAGCAAGCTGAGCTATCTGATCTGTACAGGCGAGCCATGAAGGCCAGCACGTAATGGTCTTGGAAATGGTTTGTAATGAAGAACACATTTAGTCCATCAGGAACAGACAACGATCCTCTTAAATTCATGAGGACCGTTCGCATATGATGAGAGGACTGTTAACTGCAGTGATTAGGGATTAGGGTTGTGTTGTTGCAGCTGATCTGAAGAAATCTATTGAAAATAGCAAATCATCATAATTTTTTTTACTGAATTTCTGAGCAGGACAACCCCAAAGAAAAGCATTTATGTAGAAAGGAATAACTGTAGCTGTCTGAGTTAGAGCCTCAGATTTGAAAATGATCACTAATATAATAAGATCACAAATGGTACAAATGTTCATTTTGTTAACCATTGTTTTGGGAAATTTTATGAAATAAGTAATTTTTTTTTCTGGCACTAGACAAGGGGACAATTGGTAATCAGGGTAGACGCACGGGTGCCATATGAGGAAGGGCAAGTGCTCTGAAACGAGAGAGTTAGAACTTTCTAAATAATAAAACAGGAAATGCAGGTGTGCAGAGGAGGGTGGATGCAGTAGGTACTGGAGGGCCCTGCCCAGCCCTGGGGGAAAAGAAAATAGGGACATAGAGAGCAGAGACGAACTGGATCCTGACACACGGTCTCCACATTTGGAGAGAAAAGTTTGGAGAAATGTGATCATTTGTTCTGACACAAGCACTGGGAGACCTGTACAATATTTTTATCCAGCTCACAAAGTTATCTCCGCACCCCAAACTTTTGTAATGTGGTGAGGAGATAATTCCAATTTACCCTGTCAAATGCTTTTTCTGCATCTATGGAGACTACTATGGCATCTTTGTTCTGACTGTTATTTTTGGTTGACTGCTCAGAAAAGTTTCAAGGCTGGAATTGGAGGGGTTAATCTCAGATGAATAAAGTTTTTATGGAATTCCGTAAAGATTTGTTTTATTTCTTCTGGGTCACAGGTTATTTTCCCAATGAAGTTCTTTATCGATGTTGTTGCTCTTTCTTTGTTCTGTTTTAATGGTTTGCTAGAAATCTGATGGATTTATTGCTATGTTCAAAGTTCTCCAAGTATAATCTCTGCAGTTGAAATTGTATTTTGATGTTGAGTAATTCATTTAGTTTCAGTTTTAATTCCTAGTTTTCTCAGGAAATGTTCCTCTTGTGTCTCCAAAGCTTTAATGTTTTTGTTTAGTTGTGTTTCGAGAGCTTTCTCCTGTTTTATTTTTCTTAAATGAAGAATAAGATGATATTTTGCCTCACATGGCAGTTTTTGCTCCCTGCCATAGCACACACATCAGGCAGGTCATTTATTTTACAGAATATTGTCCATTCCTCCTTAAAAAATTTCATAAAGTTGTGGTCCTTAAGTAATGATGTATTAAATCTCCATTGCTTAGAAGGTGGTGTTTTTTTTTTCTTTTTGTTTTGTTTTTTTGAGTGTCAGAGTGTCTGGTGCATGGCTGCTGATGGCAATGGGGTGGATCTTTGTGTCAAAGATATCCTTCACAATGAATTACGAATTAAAAAGTGGTCTAAACGGATATAAGAGTGGTGGACTGGTGAGCAGTATAGTAGTAGTATAGAGTAGGTGAGCAGCATGGGGTGACGTGAGCGCCATCCATTGCAAAGACCAAAATCACTCATACTGCTTTATTATCTCAGATGACTGGTAGCTGCATTGACTAACTCCCCGACTGGTTCTGTCCACTTGTGGGTTGAATATCAGTTTGACTATAAGTGCTGGGTCTGAGTGGCCCGAAAGTGCTGTGAAGAAGCTTTGGAAGAAGGAGGTTCATCAACATTTGGCCATATACTGTATATTGGCAATAAATACCTCAGTGTTTTGTATATATTATAAACCGACCTTCTGGGTCTACAATGGTGCTCTTACAAGTAAACCTAATGTTTACTTACATACATTAGCTGTGCATGTGTGTGGAAACTGTGGTGAGCTTAATATATGATTTCCTGCTTTGGGTAGATGGGTTTCCTTTAGTGAGACAATGTCTGCTTGTAAATTGTGTAGGTGTGTTAAAATTTTTTGCCTTTTTTTTTTTTTTAACTAATCTACTGAGAGTAACTTGCTATAGGTGTCGTGGATTGAGTTTGTTTGCGCAGTTCAATTCCTGTTTTATCTTGATAGTTTTGTCTCCCCTTGTATTGTCTCTCTTTACTTCCTCCCTTTGTTCCCACCTATAGTGACTACCTGAATGTGTTTCACATGTGTCTTTTTGTCTCCCAGCCCTCATGTGTATTTAAGCTGTACTTCCCTTCCTTCTGTTGCACGTTCGTCTTGTCTTCCTATTGAGCAGCGTTCCAATACTAGTTCCACTAGGTTCCTCGTGTATGACCTCCATTTCTAGTTTACCAGTTCCTGAGTATTGCGTGCAGATTCTGTACCTGCCTTGAGCTGTAGTTCACTGTGTCCTGAAATTGAACTACATTGAAGACCTTGAGACTGCCCATCCCTGTGTACTGCCTCCACCTTATTGTGTCCACCTGTCTGTGAGTTCTTGACAGAATGAACTGGCCAAGAATTGCACTGTGAGCCATATCGACATCACATTCATAAATAAATTAGAACAGTTATACAGCATGCAATGTGCATTCATGTATTTTTACATGATTCACACAGGCGTGAAAGAAAGTTACTTTAACCATACTATTACCATGCTTGGGTGAATCTGGTGGTGAACCTCGCATGGAGAGAAGAGACGTGCTTTAATAGAGCCAAGGGGTGATCTCTGGATCCCAGAAGAGCTGGCTGTTGACATATAGCTTGTCCACAGTAGTAGTAACACTGTAAGTGTTCTTATTAAGACAGTAGGTTCTTCAATTTGACTTCCTCCAAACATCCAGAGACCATTTATCTCTGTTTGTTAGTAATATCTGGAATGTCACATCATTTTTTTTTTTATGAAAATATCAAAAGATAATTCACTCAAATAGAATATTAATTTCACCTCACTGGCCCAGGGATGGTGATGCAAAGTGTATATAAGTAAATGTATATCTTTTAATTCTATGATCAGGCAGCTTTACAGATCTGTTCCAGAGCTGGAGCATTTGTCTCTTATGTCTTAGGGCTCCCAACCCAAATCACCATGAAGAGCCAACACTGAGGTCAATTTGTGTACTGCTGTAAGATAACCAATAGCTCTATGATGCTAAGTATTACAAAGAGAATATTCACAGAATCCCCAGACAGCAGAAGGATCGTCTGACACAGGACACACATTGTAGAACAGAGTTTAAGTAAGAACTCCCAGATGAGCACAGTGTTCAGACTTGTTCAGTCCAGAACCCAGGGCTGTACCTGCAGACTGAGCTAAAACACTGACAGCTGGGTTAAATGTCATGCATTGGTCAACGTCAGGCCAAGACATTTCATCTTCAAATATATCATTCATGATGAGTTTGGTTTTCTGTGTACAACTTCTGCAGCTTGTTTGTAGACTGTTTTACTGGTTTTAGAGTGGACTTACCTGCTATTGTTATACAGAAGTTCATATGTGACAGAATCAGATAGAAATTGTCAGGCCGGGATTCAAACAGGACTCAGGAGCAGAGGCTTTGTAAGTCACAGACTTTATTCTCAGCAGCAATGACCTCAGAACCAAGTGAATAAAGAAAACAGGGCTATGAAACATTAACTTTAACCGGGAGTCACGAGGGAAAAAGGGGGACAACATAAAAAACACTCCGTAGGGAGGAAAAACCTGACTAATAAAACGAAAGAAAACTCACTCACGCTACTAAGCGGAGGATCAAGGTAATTCTATGAAAATGTTATGAAACTCAAAATCACTCTCAAGGAGGAAAACACAAAAGCTATGAACATTAATCTATACAACAGAGTTTACAAACAAAAAGTCATTCATATAGAGGAAAAAACAAAAGGCTATGTTGAAAAAGAGCTAACTCTGATATAGAAATTACAAATGAAAACTCACTCAGTAGAGGACCAAAGGCTTACACAAAGACACAAGGGCTGTGGCATGGACGTAACGCTGGCGTGGGACATGAAACGACAACACACTGGCACAAGACAAGGGGAAGACAGACTATTTGAACTGTGGGGAAAATGGGGAACAGGTGGAGACAATTGGTAATCAGGAGGACACGCAGGCGACATGAGGAAGGGCAAGTGTTCTGAAACAAGAGCAGGAACAAGTTAGGCATTTCAAAATAAAACAGGAAATGACGAGATACAGTAAGCCCAGACAAGACAACCTCACCACGGTGTGACAGAAATAATGTTTTGCTGACTCTGCTGTTTGGTTATTTCTGAAGTGTTAAAATCACAATGGTGACAGTTTGAGTCAGTTCAGGTTTTTTACAGTGTTGTTTCATTTTTTCATTAAATCTTGTCACTGTTTGTATTTGACTTTTGTGAAGCTGCTTCCTGTTGGTTCAGCTGTTTTCTAAACTTCTCTCTAAACCTTCAGCTCTGAACAGATGATGAAACACTGAACACTTTTAAGCAGGTACTTTGTCTCCTAAAGTCACATCTTTTAATCTTTACTCAGGTTGGAGCGCTGCAGGTTGTCAGAGATCAGCTGTTTTTCTCTTGTCTCAGCTCTGAAGTCGAACCCCTCCCATCTCAGAGAACTGGAGCTGAGCCAGAATGAGCTGCAGGATTCAGGACTGAAGGATCTGTGTGGTTTTCTGAAGAGTCCTCACTGTAGACTGGAGACTCTGAGGTCAGACTCATGTTTTATTTCTGCTCCCAGATTACAGTTGTGGTGACTCCGACCTGCAGACAGGCTTATATTTTTAAGGGAAAATCCTCTTCAGATTTTAAAGATTTAAACTGTTAAATAGTTTGAAAGTAACTTTGGAAAACGTATTTCACGCAGTTTATCAATTAATGTTGTATTTTTGAAAGGGGACATCATATTCATAATTATTTTTATGTTAACATGAAGATTTTGGTTAATTTTGTTTATGTATTTATTTGCATGTCGAATCGAAAGCAACTGCACTTAGGTTTGTTTAAGAAGATGTTTGGCCTCTTATCCCAGGGCCTTCATCAGTCCTCAGTTGTCTTACAGACAGCAGAGTTGGACCCAGGTATTTAACCTCTGTAGGAGTGTTCACAAAGCTCCTTGTGATAACAGCCCATTCGATAAGTTCCACTGACCATTGTTAGTCCAATACTGTATATGCTTTTGCTGGCAGACAAGTTTTTAATTTCTTTGCAAAGAAAAGGTCAATCATCACACAAGCTGTAAAAATGAAGACAGACCCCAAACATGGGGAGAGCTAAACATTTATACTTGAGGAACCCCTCCAACCCAAAGGTGTGTTTTCACACCCTCTGGTCTGCCCAAAAGGATCTGACATCCTGGTGAGGAAAAGGGAAGTGGGGTATCCCAAGTAGATCAAATGTAAGGAACTGAAATTACCATTATATTTCATAGAACTGTCCAACCCACATGGGTTTATAAGACGTGTATTTAATCATACAGTGGTTGCTGTAACAACATAAACTCTCATATCTGCATACAAACATACATAGATATATTATCCTTTTCTCAAGTAATAATGTTACATAATATATTAAACACAACAAATAACCAAACAAAAGATTTAGCTGTGCTTCCTCAGCCCTGGAAATAAAATCAGCTCCCCCATGAGTCTCTTTGCTAAAAAGGAACTCATGTTTCTCAGAATCATCCAAATTAAAGCCATGAAAACCTCTGAAGTGCTCGTATGCAGAACAGCAAAACAAAAAAATGGATCTGACTTTCTACTTCATCCAGTTTGCAGAGTGAACAAATCTGGTCTTCCTCAGATGTGGCATTTGTCATATCCCCAGTGTAAGCCCCTGTTACAGGACTCCACTGGTCCAGCTCTCCATTTAAAGGGTCAGAATCTCTAGTTCTAAAAGGCTCTGTCCTGAGTATAAACTTTACAGATTTGTTTCAGATGGTAACGAGGAAACCCGCCTCACTTCTAACTGCCTACATCCGAGCGTCTACTCTGCTTCCTCCAGCTGTCAGTACCATTAGAGTAGCTGTGTTGACTGTGACTCACTGCTGGCTGCACCCGTTAATGGCAGCTTTCCTCTCAATGATCTTGGTGAATCGCTATAGTCTGGATATAGTAGCTCTAAGGGTCTGTTCATAAATTCATTAAAGTGGAAACACAGTTAATTGCATCATGCAACCAAAACTTATCCTTTTACATTCATGATGGAGAAGCTAAAATAATAGGGATGAGATTAGCAATCTTTACTGCAAGATGCAGTTTTTGCAGGTTTTTATTTGCAGGGTTAATACAGCGGTGCAGTTAATAAAATAAATTCTCAAATCAAACAATTTGTAATAAAAAAATGCTAAAATCTTGACGCTACCTTAAATCTGAACTACTTCTGTTTTGCGGGGTGGGATGAGAGCGCCTT
Organism: Echeneis naucrates; assembly: GCF_900963305.1. Classification (NCBI taxonomy): domain Eukaryota; kingdom Metazoa; phylum Chordata; class Actinopteri; order Carangiformes; family Echeneidae; genus Echeneis; species Echeneis naucrates. The sequence goes on from NW_021780168.1 coordinate 451,269, forward strand.
GCATGGCCAGTGCCAACCTGTTTCAACCCTTTCTACCGAGGAAGTGGAAATCACTGCTCCAGTGATGAGGAGCTTGATGCTTGGTCTTCAGGTGTGGCAGATCAGATCTTACTTCTCACCGTTTGCCAATTCTGGATAGGAGACGGCTTCTTTGGTGTCTTCACCATCTGCTTATTGGTCTGTTTCTTCTTTCTTCATCAGAAGTAACATTCCCTTAAGTCAGCTATCCTTCGGTACCTCTGGGTGTTGGAAAGGGAACTGCCAAAACACAGTCCCTCACTGTCCTCAGCTGCGGTCCTTCACCGAATTCCTCTTTCTCCGGGGATTTGATCTCCAGTGCACCCTTGCTCCCCCCCATCTCCGAAGTGACAAAGCAAATTTCCCCTTAACTTCACTCCACTCAACGCTAACTTTTTATACAAGACATCGCTTTTTTCACACCCAGCAGTACAAAGCACAAATTATGTATAAGATTACCTCATTTGATCTTCATCCTGTCTGCCTTGGTCGGGGTTGTGTCTGTGGCAGCTCTCCCTAGCTGTGGAAGGTGGCTTTCGTGTGTGTGTGTGTGTGTGTGTAATCCCACCCACTCCTGCAAGGCCAATGAAAACTAGATAAATAAATGTATTCAAAAATAATAATAATCAAAACATTTTTTATATATAAACACATAGGTAAAAACCTACCCATGTGTGGATATACTGTATATCCACATGGGTAGGTTACAAATTTGTCTGCTGTTACAGCTATATTTCAGCTTCTCCAGTGGGATCACAGAGAGCACCTCTTTAGCCCAGTGTTTGAATGAGGGAGGTCTTACAGACTTCCATTGCATGAGAATCAGTCTCCCTGCCATCAGCTTTAGGAACGCAATGGCATTCATCTGTGGGGTAGTACAATGTTTTGTTGTTTTTTTTTTTTTGTTTTTTTTGAGGAAATTGTCCCAAAGATGACAATTACTGGGTCAGAGTCTACATTAACACCACGTATATAAGATATAGCTTTGAAGATTTTTGTCCAGAAGGTGTTTACAGATCTGCATGACCAAAACGTGTGACCCACCGTTGCTGGACTATGAGTGCATCATGGACATTCAGGATTGATGTTAGGGTATATTCTGGCCAGTTTCTCCTTTGAATAGTGCAATCTATGTACAACTTTAAATTGGATGAGATCATGCTGTATGCAAAGAGATGTGGTGTGTATGCGTTCTAAACGTTTTTGCCATATTTCCTCAGACAGTGCGGTGTCTTAAGTCTGCCAGTTCCATGGCAACTGAGTACACTCGCATGACAGTGGGTTGTAGCTTGCAACATTTGGTAGATCTAGGCTACCCTCCTCCTTCCATTGGGGTCTAACTCCAATATGGTGTCCAATACATTCCAATATGGTGTCCAATATGGTGGTAAGTGAGGAAATTGGAGGTGCTTTTTGGCAAAACTGTGTACCTGTAGGTATCTAAAGAAGTGGCTCTTAGGAATGTTGTTGTATTTCTGCAGTTGGTCAAAGGAAGCAAATGTGCCCTCTACAAAGAGGCCTTTAAGGAACACCAATTCATTTTGGTGCCATGTTTTAAAGGCAGTGTCAGTTTGGGACGGGGGAAACAGATGGTTTCGTACCAGGGGAAGGAGGGTGATTGGCTGATTAATTTGGAAATGCTTCCTCAGTATCAGCCATATCTTTGAGGATTTTCTTATAACTGGCCCCAGGTGTTGAAGTCTTAAATAACTGGGCAGGCGGCTGCTAAGGATGGAGATTGGTGAAAGCAATAAATTGGACTGGAGTTCCATTGCAGCCCACATTGGTCTCATCTCATTTTGATGCATCAAGATCCAGTAATTCAATTTGGAAATATTAGCTACCCAGTAATAAAACAGGAAGTAAGGCAGACCCAGTCCCCCTGCGCTCTTGGGCATCTCTGATGAGGTTCTCTTATTTTGTGGGGAGGAGGTGCTCCAGATAAAACTCATGATGTAACTGTTTTAAACCATGACTTAGTAGCACCGGGATCATCTGTAACAGGTTTAGAAACCGTGGTAGCACTGTCGTCCTGCTGTTGTATTGTCATGGATGTAGCAAGTGGCTCAATAGCTAGCTAACTCAAACTGATACCTGCCAATGTGTTATCTAGCATACAATATTTAACGACTTGACAGATTCATGTTTTAATTTTGTGAATCCTGTGAACAGTGAATACTCCCACATTAGCGAGATGTCTGTCCCTGGCCACAGCACCCAGTGTTTCCCCTACCATTATGTTAGGGGGGGCAGAGTTCCATCTCGACGCATGCACACAGAATTGCTCACAGGGTGATGGGAACACCATTCACCCCCTCTTTTTCACCTGCGGTTTCTGAGGTTGAGGGTAGGCATGTATCTGTTGTGCTTTCTTTTTTGTGTATGTGTTAAAAATCGATCAATTTTTTTCTTTTTTTCTTTTTTTTCAATGCAAAACATTAGCTGCAAGCTGGTAGCATAATAAGAATGGGCCCAAGAGCTGTTTGGAAATGACAAGTCCAGCTGGACAGGGCAGTGATCACAGATTTTGATACTATGGTATCTGCTGTCAGCTACAAAGGACATTGTTCCTTAATCAATAAGACAAAAGTTTATTCTCGTATATGAGAGGTGAATTGGCAAGGGGTTGGCGTGTCCCCAAGGATAGTTTGAGAGGATATAGTTTAAGAGATTGCACAAAAGAGGTAAGTAGTGCACCTGATTTGGACACATTCCTGTTTTGTTTAGGATTACACTTGTCTAAAGATGGCTGTAAAGTACAATTAAAGTCTACCCCCTAATACCAACAAATGTGAATTAGGGTCAGGGAGTTTTCCTTTGAGGCTGGAGAAAAACTGAGGGTCATCCCAGTTTGGGCCATGAAGATGGTCTGACAGGTGCTACCAGGTTAGCATACAGCTTCCTGTTACTATGATGAATTGAACTTTGTTATCTGGTGTAATATTGATTGGTGAAAGGGAGACCCTTCCTCACCAGTACTGCAGCTCCTCTAGATCTGTCACCATAATCTGAATGGAATACCTGCCCAAACCATCCTTTCTTCCATTTGTCATATTCATCATTCTGGAGGCGTGTCTCTTGGAGGTACATGATGTCTGAACCTAAAGATTTCAGGTGTGTGAAAATGCCATTGTGTTTAATCAGATGTTGGATACTTTTGCTATTTCAAGTAATGAATCTTATTGAGCCTAGGCCCTGAGACTTTATTGTTGTTATCTTGATATGTTGTGCAGACGTATGGCTGTGTAACCACCTGGACTACCTCAGATGAAATGTATGTCTCCGTATTACGGCCCTAGTGCCGAAATGTGTGTGTGGCTGCTGTGCTCTCTCAGGGAGGCTCAACACCCTAACCCTAACCCTAACCCTTTGGGGAGTGAGTCCACCTGTAAAACGAGCGCTGCAGTGAGGGGGATCAGTATGAGTGTCATGCCAGCACCTCTTCACCGTGTTCACTTAAAATCAGACTTCAACAGATTTTTTTCACGGGAGCTGCTTGTGACACGTTCCCAATGGAGGGGATTGATTTTTATTATGGGGAACGATATCGTGAGAGGTAAGGTTTACCCTAACCCTGAAGTCGTGAGTGTTCCCCTCCCTAAGTTTGAACCAGACGAGTTAGCCGTCACCCGGTGTGTGTGTTTGGTGTAAGCATTCTTATCCAAGCCCAAGCCTGTGGAAAGGAATTTGTGCTTGCTGACTCTGTTTTCACGACTGCCCTGTCAGAGGATAAGGTGCCCTGGATGGGTGAGCTGGAGGATGAGTTAGAGAGCATAGGAGCACGTGGGAGTCAGGTGCTATTTCAGGGATCACCCTGCCTTTAAACCGTGAGGCTCTGATCAAGGCCCAATAAAGTGACCATTCTCTTAAAAAGTGTTTTGCAGCTGTGGTTGACATAAATGACTCTACTACAACTGGTAGTGACAGGTCAGCTTATTTTAAGGACAATGGACTGCTAGTCCGAAGGTGGGTTCCGCTGTTAGAAGCAGCAGATGTGGACTGGTGTACTGGCCATCAGATGCTTGTTCCGGCTGGTTGCAGACATCGCATGAGCATCCCTGATCTGGTCAACTGGGCGTGACAAAAACATATGACCAGATTTTCACACTTGTACTGGCCAGGGTTAAAACTAGATGTGGCGCGGTTCTGCAGAACCTGTCATACCTGTCAAGTAACTGGGAAGCTGAACTAGTAAATCCCTCCTGCTCCTCTGCACCCAATTCTAGCTGTCGGCGCCCCTTTTGAGCATGTCATTGTTGACTGTGTTGGACCCCTGGCAAGGACAAAAGCCGGTAACCAATTCTTACTAACGGTGATGTGTTTGGCGACCCGCTTTCCTGAGGCAATACCTCTGCGTTGGTCCGATTTTTTTTTTTTTTAAACATTTTATTTCTTGTCTAAAGTCTTGAGAGAGACTTTACAATATTTAGCCATTTCTCACTCTGTAAGTAGCGCATATCACCTCGAGTCACAGGGAGCAGTTGAGCGCTGGCACCAGACTTTAAAATCCATGTTCCAGAAATACTGCTGCGAGACTGGTAGAAGCTGGGATAAGGATTGGCTCTGAGGGCTGGGCCTGCTGGGGAGCAGTTGCTCCGTTGCCCTCCTCTCTGCTGCAGGAAACACGTTTGCTCCGTCTGCCTTGTGGAACTCCCAGCTATGTTAAATATCGATCTTGGGATTCTATGGATTGATATCAGATCATTCAAATGAAGCTCGGGTCAGAATAGGGAAAATCTTTTTTTTTTTTTTTTTTTTTTAAACCCATCCCCATGATCCATTAAAGATGATATAGATCAAGAGTTCATATGTGGCAGAATCAGATAGAAACAAAGTTTGGCTAACTCTGCTGTTTGGTTATTTCTGATGTGTTAAAATCACAATGTTGACAGTTTGAGTCAGTTCAGGTTCTTTCAGATGTTGTTTCATTTTCTCATTAAATCTTGTCACTGTTTGTATTTGACTGTTGTGAAGCTGCTTCCTGTTGGTTCAGCTGTTTGACTTTCATTTTCTAAACAACTACTTTCTAAACCTCTGAACAGATGATGAAACATTGAACACTTTGAAGCAGGAACTTTGTCTCCTAAAGTCACATCTTTTATTCTTTACTCAGGTTGGAGAACTGCAGATTGTCAAAGATCAGTTATTCTTCTCTTGTCTCAGCTCTGAAGACCAACCCCTCCCATCTCAGAGAACATGAGTTGGAATGTCCTGAAGGATCTGTATGGTTTTCTGGAGAGTCCTCACTGTAGACTGGAGACTCTGAGGTCAGACTCATGTTTTATATCTGCTCTCAGATTAATATGATGTTACAGTTGTGGTGACTCTGAGACAAAATGATGTAATTTCACACAGTTTATCAATTAATGTTGTATTTTTGAAAGGGGACATCATATATTAATGAATATTTGTATGTTAACATGCAGATTTTAGTCTGTGGTTAATTTTATTTATTTATTTATTTGCGTGTCAAATCAAAAGCAACTGCACTTAGGTTTGTCTAAGAAGATGTTTGGCCTCTTATCTTAGGGCCTTCATCAGTTCATCAGTCTGACTAGTCATCACTAGTCTAGTCTAGGAGTTGGACCCAGGTATTTAACCTCTGTAGGAGTGTTCACAAAGCTCCTTGTGACGATAGCGCATTAGAGGATTTCCACTGACCATTGTTAGTCCGCCACTGTAGATATAATTTCTGTTGTGGAAATTCTCTGCTGCTGGTGAAGAATGAAATGGAGACATTTGCGGGCCAAGTTTATATTTTCTTTGCAAAGAAAAGACCCCAAGCATGGGGAGAGCTAAACATTTATACTTGAGAAACACCTCCAACCCAAAGGTGTGTTTTCACACCCTCTGGTCTGCCTAAAAGGATCTGACATCCTGGTCAGGAAAAGGGAAGTGGGGTATCCCAAGTAGATCAAATGTAAGGAACTGAAATTACATTACCATTTTATAAAAATGTCCAACCCACATGGGTTTATAAGACATACACAAATACATTATTATCTTTTTCTCAAATATATATGTTCCATAATATTTTAAACACAACAAATAGGAACTCATGTTTCTCAGAATCATCCAAATCAAAGAAAGCAACATAAATATAAACAATTTTGTCAACAAAAACACCTCTGAGTTGCTTGTATGCAGAACAAAAAAACAAAAAATGGATCTGGCTTTCTACTTCATCCAGTTTGCATAGTGAACAAATTCGGTCTTTCTCAGGTGTGGCATTAAAAGCTCCCCGTTTCTGGGGCTAATGGAAGTGTTCCTGAACACAACTGTCCATAATGATCTTTGTCTTTTAGTTCAATGATACTTAGAGATGTGATAGCAAAGCTGCTAGTAGAACTATAAATTAATCTTTTATTCTTTACCGAGGTTGAAGAACTGCAGCTTGTCAGAGATTAGCTGTTCTTCTCTGGTCTCAGCTCTGAAGTCCAACCCCTCCCATCTCAGAGAACTGGACCTGAGTCTGAACGACCTGGAGGATTCAGACGTGAAGGATCTGTGTGAAGGGTCCTCACTTCAGACTGGAGACACTGAGGTCAGTAGAGTTGGACTCAGTTCATGTTCCTTTCAGTAATATTGTTTGAATCCAGTATCAGAGCAAAGACTCAGTGTTTCCTGTGAATCTTCAAACTCCTCGGTGAAGCTGTGAGAAGAGAACAGAAACAGATTTCAGAATTAGACAGAAAGACAGAGAGAAAACAGTCAGCCAGTCAGATGAGTCAGAGGACTGTGATCATGTGACCATCAAATGAAGCAGATTCCAGCTGAAGAACTCAGATGTTCAGATTTTGGTCTTCGTCAATCAAACTGTCAGATCTGTGCTGAGACTGTTTGTTCTCTGATCAGGTTCATCTGTTACAGCTCTGAGATCAGTCTGACTGAAAGCTGCACATCACTGATCTTCTTTCATCACACGCACATACACAAACTCTGATGTATCTGCTACCGCTTCTTCTTCTCTACACAGGTGGTGGTGAAGAGGAAGGTGTGTGTTGATGGAGGATCAGCTGCTTCCTGATTATCCAGATGTTGCAGCAGCAGCTTGTGCAGACTCTGGACCATGTTCCTGGGAGGTGGAGAGGAGAGCTTCATCCAGCAGAGACTGACAGAGGAATCAGAACTGGTCTGAGAACAGAGTCCAGTCCACCATGATCCCAGAGACTCCTCAAGTCCTCCTCTCCTCACAGCCAGCTCCTCCAAACTCCACCTGGGGTTTAGGTTCAGCTTCTTCTTCTTTCCTTTGGGCTGCTTTGGGAACATTTCAACAAGCATTTTTCTATGAAATATAAAATATGTCCTTGATAAACGTGACTGTCAATCAACACAGATTAAGCTTTTAAATTGGCCCTTTCTTCCCTTCATAAAATGTAATTTTTGCGCATGTTGCGAAAAATGTCTTATGTAAATAAATAACAGGATACTGAAAGAGCAGAACTCAACAGTTTATCTTCTGAAAGGACAATTTTTATTTAATGTACTAAATGTCCTTTGTGAGACAAACATTTATCTGAATGTCTGTGTGGATGGTGATGTGGGCTGGGTGGGAAATATATTCATGTTTGTTTATTTTAATGTGTAAAGCACTTTGTGCAGCATTGTTCTTTGTTTGAAAAGTGCTGTATAAATAAAGTTTGACTGATATAATACACTCCAATAATGTTCTAGCGGAGTCGTGCAGCAGACTCTCAGCTCAGTGTGTGAATGTGCTGCTGGTGAACTGGGACTGAGAGACACAGGACTCATGAGTTCCACTCTAAACCAATGAGTCATGAATCATGAGTCTGACTGTGAACCAGTCTACAGTATGTGCTGTGGGTGAGTGATAGCTCATAGCGGGCAGGGAAAGGGAGTGAAACTGCTTTTCCTCTTTTCTAATCTGTCTGTGTTATGGGCCTATACTTGAGGGCTCCTTCGTCACAGGATGGGACCATTATGTGATCTCTTACCATGGAAGTTGTTGGCTAACTGTTCCCAAAAGTCTAAAACCTCTTTCAGATTGCGGGAGGGCTGAAACGATTCCTTGAATAATTTGAGTACCTCGATTACAAAAAATTAACAAGGAATCGTTTACCGTCGTGCAGGCTGGGGTTATGAATCCAGGCGTGTGCTGGGACAAAAGAAAACAACAATGTACCTCAATGTGGTGTGTAGCTGCTCCACAGTGCTGTTCCCACATGAATTCATTCAATGTCAAACATAACACACAGGCTGACTAAACTAAACAAGCTGAATAAACCTTCACTTAAGGAACTTTTCCTTTTGGTCCTTTAACTACATTTTCATGTTTCTATACATTTGTACTTTTACTTTCCCACCACTGTTATCAAATACAGTTGCTGAATAAAATTTATTAAATATTACAACGTACATAAAGCAGAAAATGAGGCAGCTAGACTACATCAGCCTTTTGAAATAAGGGGATTTACATGGGGATCTCGTTTCCTCAGTACGCTGGCGTGGAAATGTTTACAGAGCAATGGCTCCACCTGCTGCTCAAACGGCTATTTATGGTGCGTTAATATGGTAACGTGGGTTCTCATCAACCAATGGTATTATTTGTTTGGCCATCACTTCTCTGCTACAAATTTCAGCATATTTCTACTCCTCAGAGACTGAAGCCTTTAGATCTTCACCACCAACCTAGGCCAACTTCACGTCTTCAGCTGTCCCACCATTCAGAATCTGAAAAGCTCAGCCTTCAGTGTGCCCTGAGTAAAGCCTAGCAACTTACTGATAGCCTGCGAGTAGCCACTTAGCATGTCACGGTGTTTGGTCCCATGCTCCGGAACGCAGCACTGCATGTTATCAAGCATTCCCTCCATATACGCTGAGAATAATAATTGATAATATAGTAACACATCAAACTAATATGATCATCAATGTTACATATATGTAGAAGGGCACTTCTACTTCATCTTTGTTCTGTTTGACATACTCCATATAATAAAGTTTACTTCTTGTTTTGTCTGATGATACATTGGCCTGTGTGGTGAGTGTGACTGAGATATGAAACATTATGAAAATGGAATCAGTGTTTTGAGTAGCTTTTCAATAAACTGAATAAACAAACTTTAATCTGGAAATCAGACTCTCCTACCTTCTTCAGCTCCTCCTCTGTGGCAGAGATCCGGTCTGTGTACTCTACCTGTTTCTCATGAGCAGTGCTCTGGCCCATCATACTGCTGAAACAGACACACACAAACATAAATGTTAGGGAGCATCACAAACTATATTCAGATTTATTAAAGATGAATTAAGCTTCTTTAAAGTGACTGAACATCTCAGTAAATCTGCTGTTCCCAAAAGAGACTTATCAGTCCCAGTTTAAACAAAGGCAGTAAAAACTGATGCTTTGGGGTTGAACCCAATTCCTCAAGACATTGTTTTTACTTTATTTTATTTTTTTTATAATCAAAAGTATAATTAGAAACTAGCCAGAATCTTTAAGATATATACCATAAGTGTGAAGCGTGTTGTGTGTTCACCAGAAAGAGAAACTACATGTGTAAATAGAGCCAAATGCTGGAAGCATCCATTGAGAATGCAGAGCTTTGAGTGTATAAATATTAATATAAAGCACTTGGACTTTCTTAAACCGTCTATGTATTCTAATCTGGCATCATTCCAAGAAAATAACATCTGACGTTATTTCATAAAATTTAATCCGTCAAGTCTACAGAAAGCATTAAAAACTCACCAACTGATCAAATGACTCAGAAATGACAGATTTTCCCCCCGCATCCTTTGAGACATGAGCATTTTCTACTTTTTCATCAGTGTATGCAGGTTATTGTTTAAAAACAAGAACACCTGACACACAGAGACAGTGGGACACACACACAAAAAGACACAAATATACAGAAGACAGCCATAGATAGACACGCACCCACACAAAAACATACAGAGACACGCACACAAAAGCACAGCCGGATGCAAAGAGACACAGACTCACGCAGACAAATATACAGACGCACTCATACAAACACACACACAGACAAATGTAATGATGCACACAAACAGACAAATAAAAGACAGCCATATACAGCCCAATTCATAGAAACAATTATACATACACAAACACATACAGCTGACACACAATAAAACAGCGACACAAACACACAGCTGACGAGCACTATGACTATGGCCATCAGTTTGAATAATTTCTTGTGACTACTGGCATTTGTGTTACACTGCAGGACACTCACACACACATGCAAAAGAAAATAAACCAACACACAGAGACAAAAAGAAACAACTGACACACAGAAACACACATACAGATAAATAGCCCTTGCCGGTTTTCACAATAGTGTCAGAGGGTGCATGTGTGATATAGATGTCTGAAATAAACACACAAACACACAAAGACTGTGTAAAGCCTGTCTGTGTATACTCAGGCTCTGCACAGAGTCACTATTGTTATCCTGGAAAAATATATTTTGGCGCTGTAAATGGCAAAGACAGTCAAAAAAAAAAAAAACAGACGGCAAAAATCCCCCAAAATCTTCAGCTTTTTCAAACCTTTGATACTTTGGCATACTTCCAGCTACACTTACCACTACAATTTAACCTTTAAAACGGAGGAAAATATGTTCTCTAACAAGTCGTCAGTCAGAAGAGGATGTCATGGAGCAGGACAGTTGAAACAGTGAGAGGAAAAATGTTTTCACATAAAAAAAAATTGGGAGATAGGAATTTGTTTTGTTTTTATTCTGTTTTTAAATATTTCAAATTAAACATTGTGTTGAAATAAAAACAAAAGCAGCAAAAAATATTGTATGATGTTACATTTTATTTTCTGTTTTACACAGTGAGGATATTTTGACACTACACTAACATTGCAGTCAGTTTCATAAAATACAAATAAATCAGGCGTTATTGAAAATGTATAAGTTGAGAGCAGAAAATGTTGAAAATGAACTTTTTGAATGAATTTTAAAATGTTTTAACATTGTGTGATATATTGTAGAACAATTATACAAAGACAACCCTAACAGAGTACCACAGGAGTGTCAAGAGCTACATAATGGGGTACCCGATCATTCTTACTGGCCATAGATTCCTGATAATGACTGAAATGTCCTAAATGCTAATGACTGCTCCAAATGAGAGAATCGGGCCATTGGATTAATTTCCAAGTTTGAAAATGGTCCCTTTTAGGTCCTCTGTTGACATTGGCACAAAAACGTAACTGCTCTAAACTCTTGAGCATCTATGTTGCACATCTTGTGCACAAAAAGAATCTATCAAGCAGACCCACTGAACAGTATCAAAACTTTGTTTTGTCGCAAATAATTAAATGATTTAGGATTCAATTTGATTCAATTCTTAATATAGAAGTTCATTGCTAACCAATTTCTGTTTAAGTGCTACTTTTTCCACTTGTCACTTTTCCCTGGGATAAGACAGGTGGTTATGAAGGCCATCATGTGCTTTTTGACAGTGAAAATCTCTTTCTCCCACATCCTTCGAGAGCTTGGTGACCTGTGAAACAAATTAATGTTTCAGCATTTCTTAATGGAAACGCCTATTTTGGCCGTTTTTGAATTCTTTTGATTTTGCCATTACATACTACATAAATGTTTACCACACCCATGTTTGTTTTTCAGCACAACTTCACCTTTTTAAATTAAACCCTTTTTAAATTGTGAGCGTGTACTACGAACAGGACGCTGCAAAAACTCAGCTGATTACTATGGTCACAAGACATCCTGCTGGCAGGAAAGAGAAAGAGAAAAAGAAAAGTACTGCAAAATTCTGTCTGCAGGAGCAACCGAGGCAACTCTGACTGCTTCCAATCACACAGACAACATACAAAAATAACAAACAGCACTGAAACACAACAAAGCCAACAATCCCTCCTTATGAGGAACTGCTGCTATGGCCTATTTGGGGGAACAAACAAATGCTCCAGCCAAAACAACATGCAGTACATGCAGTGACCTGCAACTACAAACAATTCACTCCACAGCACCAAACAACTGCTCACTGAAAACTACTAAACTCTAAATTCTCCTCCCCTCCACACTTCATTAAAACAGCATTATAAAACAGCAAAAATACCAGTCCAAACATTTCTACATCTGGGGTAACAAACACCTACACAAAGAAAATGCCCGGATGTTAAATGGACAGAGGCGGGGCTTCACAGCAACCAGGATATATGAACCGAAGATCCACATAGCAGACAGCAGAGGGACTCACAAAGCAGCAGTGGCAAGGAGACACACAGCCAACACACAACCAGACTGTGTGACGTCACTGGACATCAAAGCCATTTCCTGTCTTTCATCGCTCTCCCACGCGACACCACCGCATACGTCACTCTCGCGTTTGATTCGGATGGATGAGCGCATGCGCACAAGGACGCACATGACTCGACTCACGAAGAATGAAACAAATGAAGTGAAACATAAATCAGCTGTTATTAGACAAATAAGTGGCGTTAAATTGAACTAAAATCAAATGTGACGCGTTTATTTTCATGTCCTCTGATAAAGTTCAGATGAGAGGATGAATTCATTTCATCGCTTGACTTACATGAGTACATTTGGTTGTCAGCCTCGGAGCGGATCAGCTGGGATCAGCTGAGAGAGAGCCAGCAGCAGGAGCACATTCAGAGATCAGATCAGAAGATAAAAACTGAGCCCTGTCAGACACTAAGATGTCATCTGAGGAGGATCACTGACGTTTCAACAATAACAGCCCCCCAAACTCTTTCTGCCCCCAAGGGGCTCCTTAGATTTGTTGATAAATTTAATCTATAAAAAAATATGTGTAAAATGAATTATTAATCTATTGATTCTATCAAATGTGTATTATTTACATTGCCTTATTTATATGTTTACCAAACTGAACTTGGAGCTTAATGCCACAAATAATAAATGATAAAGTTCAGAAACCCAAAGATCAAATGCAGTTTAAAAAAATGTTTAATCTCTAGTTGAATGTAAATCATCTAGAAATGTTGAACTGTTTATATTGAAACCACATAGACAAGTATAAAGAATGACACAACAGGATGGAAATGAAAATCCTGCTAACAGTTTCAGCTTGTCTTTAGTGAAGATTGGCATTCAGAAAAACCAAGTGGCTCAGTTTTGAGGGCTTTCTTGTTTCTTCTCTCTGTTATTATTATCTGCCCCATTAAAGAGCAGATTCTCTCTGAGGGGACGGATGTTGCCACAATACACAGTGTGAGTTGTCTCTGATTGTAGCGCACAAACTTTCTTTAAGTGACGGAGGTACATACTGAGACAACCACTTCATTCAAAGTGTATTTTTTCTTTCAACATGAATTTGCATATTGTTTTCCTTAGTTAACAGATATGTATACTGAATAACATTTCCACTGCAACACGTTTCTTTTATCTTATAAACTCAAATATGACAGAATGTACCAGTATGTTAGCAGTAGGTGCAGAAACATATAAAACTATATGAAATTAAAAACAAAAGGAGCTAATCACTTAGCGTAGCAGCATGAGACAAACTTGTTTTTTATAGCACAAATCAGCATAAACGAACGGTACCACTTCAGGTCCATTCAGAGAACATGGCGGGCTGGGTGACGCCATCACCAGAAATTAAAATGTGTAATATCTATAAAACCGTAGGAGTACAAATGAACGGTACCATTTTGGGTCCATTTGGAGTACATGGCGGGCTGGGCGACCTGTAGATGTCCTAAAAAATAATCTTTAAGAACTGAAAAACCGTAGCAGCACAGACGAAACACAAAGGAGACAGACTATTTCTCCGAAATTTTGCATGGGGTGGGGGGCCAGCTTCACGCAGGTGTGTGATGACCCTGTAGTTGGCACACACCCTCTTGTCCCCCTTCTTGAAGGGCTGTTAATGATAACTTTCTTTGTGTGTAGCTGTTTTGTTCTTAATGTTGGATCTTTCCAACATTCCATTTAAAAACGTTGTCAAGGGCTCGTTGGTCTAAGGGTGTTATTCTCGCTTTGGGTGCGAGAGGTCCTGTGTTCAAATCGACGAGCCCTTCACAAGATGTGTCCAATGATCTGCACGCCTGTTCAAGTATCAGAATGTTAGGCATCAAGAATTAAGGAAGGAAGCTTTGATGAGGCTACCTGCCTCCAACAAAATGTTATTGAAACATACCAAAATTTAAAATGTGATGAAGTAACGTGAAGTTCAATCTGTCAGATGCATATGATGCATATCCTTATTTGCATGTGCACAGCGTGATTATATATATTTTTTTTTTTATTTTGGCAGGTGACCAATTGTCTGCTAGTTTGTTCACACAACTTTGGTAGCTGTGAAAGTATCTCCAGGAGGCATTGTCCTGCGGGGTGTTCCAGGTAAGAGGTTCAATAAACTCTGAGTCATAAAAAAGGGCTGTGATTTACCAGTTCTCATGCAATAGTGGTATAGTGGTGAGCATGGCTACCTTCCAAACAGTTGACCTGGGTTCGGTTCCCGGCCATTGCAGTTTAACTTTGTGTTTTACGTTTGTTTTCCTTCCAGAAATCCTGAACTATTGTAGATCTCAGGCCGATGGTGCCAAATTCCTCCAGCTACGGACCTGTAACCCGTCCTCACCACAGCTGTTACACCCTGTAATTGTCTCGGGGAAAGGGAAGCTTATTGCCGTAATGATGGGATGGCTCCATACTCCCACAGAACATCCCTGGGAACCCGGTCATACACCTTCTCCAGATCAAATCTTGGTGTTCAACATGTAGAGCAGCTGTGTTTTATCTTGCAAGCAACACTGAGTTTCTAACATTTGGATGTTGTTAAGAGGATCGTTACCATAAGCTGAGAATCAAACACGTACAACACGTAGGAATTCTACCACTGAACCACTGATGCTGACTGCAAGTTATGAGTACCACTATGTCACTCTGGGCATCAACTTCAGTTGGTTTTCACACAATGAAAAGTCTTTTAAGGTGCTAACTGAAAGAAGTTTATTGTTTCTTTTGACAAAGATAAGAAAAAATAAAAACACTACATCAAGCATTGCTCCATGCACATTCGGCCTCCATAGAAGGCATACACCCTCTCTGCCCTGGACACAGAAACCTCCCAGGAAGTGCTGTGGTGAGGAAGAAACACATTCGTGCAATGCTTTTGTAGCCTTTGAGGAATAAACAATTAACAAAACTGTGGTTGTGCGTTTGTATACAACAAAGACAATGGCACAGGAAACCTGCTAAGTTGTTAAATATAGCTGAGTGTGTGCACCCACTAAACTGTAGTACGCTACCTGGCTAACATGTGGTGCAGGGTGCTACTGGTGGCAGGGGAAACTGCCACAGTCTTGAATGATCAATAAGCTTCACAGCTGTTCTGAATGCTCACAGTGGGGCAGCCATTGTGTATCTGAATCACATGTGATTTTGTAAATTCTTCAAAGCAGCTTCAATTATCTATTAACACTCCCACCAACAGAAATATAAATTAGCACCCCTAACTTATGGGCTCATCTGGGAATTGAACCCAGGCCCTCTCAGACCCTAAGGAAGGATCATACCCCTAGACCAACAAGCCTTGAGCGGCAGGACTTGTATGGCATTCAACATGTTGCACATCACATTTATCATACAGTGAGACAGTAATGTTTAAGGTGGAGTCATAAACATATTAGAACATAACATGGGTGCAGGGAGGGAGCTGATAAGTTTAGACTTCTTCCCACTCCTTTGGATCATCAGAGAAACTCTTCCTGATGCATAACAGAGTATGTGAGTGTTTACCAGTGCAGAGATGATCTGACACTGACATGATTTGAACACACAACCTTCTGATCTGGAGTCAGATGCGCTACCATTGCACAGAGACTTTGTGTTTACTGAAGTTGGTCCAAAGATAAAGAAGGCTAATCGGTAGATTGTGGGGCGTAGAAGTTATCAGCATTTCCATGAAGAATTCTTTCTTCCTTCTGCAGGTAATAGCTGAGAGGTTGGCGGTTTGCTGACAGCTGAATCTTATAAATCCAGAAAAGTGTTTAATCTCGTCCAGTGAGGGTGAAACTCCAACGAAGGGGGAATAAGCACCCGTGTAGAAGTCACTTTTGTCTGTGATCCAGCTGGTCGAAAAGGGTAAACCTTCTCATGAGCATGAATAGTGCACAGCAGTCACAGCAGAAAGGATTTGGCAGGAGTCATGACTTAGCGGGGTACTTAGGATGAGGTATCTTCAGCATACAGTGAAAATTTGTCGCTTGACGGGCAGCAATTTTGCACAAAGACAACACAACACAACCTTGTCACTGCAGCAAATTTGAGGTTTGTGCTGTACAAAGGAGAGGGAAGTCTTGGAGATGGACTTCTGAATTAAAGATTTCAAAAAGGTAGGAAGGGGATTGTCAGAATGGCAGAAATGTGTTTCCAAACTATGAACAAAACAAAATGCATTTGGAGATCTTCACTTTTAGTGGCCTTCTTAAAATACAATACTGATCATTTCAATTATGAAACACAAACGACTTCCTTTTGTACAAGTGCTTCTCTTTGCGGTTGTCCTGGATGGTATTAAAACCAGTTTTTGATAGATTTCTTCAGATCAGCTGAGTGAGTGAATTTGTCATCAACATTTTACCCTAACCCTAACTGAAGCACAGACTTGTGTTCTGAGAGCAGTAAGTGCTATTTGTTGGGGTAATGTTGGTGATTTCAGAAGTCAATCACAAGTCAGCAAGTTTTATCAGTTTTTAGGGTGTGGGGGTTAAGAACATCTGAATTAGTTTGAAAGTCACAAATGTTACCTTAACCTGAGCACTGACTTGACTGTTGAATTCAGTAAGTACAACTTGTTGGGGCAGTGCTGACTGACAAAGACAACAGCAGGTTTGATGGGAGCCATGACTCCCAACACAAATGCAGATAGCTTTATCTAGAGAGCCTAACCCCAAGCCTTGTTTGGAATAACAATATAATTGTCTAAACTGTTAAACAGTTAAACAACATTTAATAGACATGATTAGCAGAGTCCTCCTTGGAAACTTAAATTTGTTACATCTAACTCAGCTGTACTCAGTCAGCCTGTACAGGTGATTCAGCAGATTCAGCAATTCAGCAGTTGTTGGACTAAAGATAACTTAGCTGTTACTGAATCATCTGTACAGGCTGACTGAGTACAGCTGAGTTAGATGTAACTTTCACTGCCTTCTGTACTTATTTTGTCTAACACGTTGATATTTCAACTGGCACGCTGACTGGTTGTGTGCCCAAAAGGCTTCAAAGACATCTTTCTACCATTCTCTCCTCCAAACCTTTGGACACAGCATCAAGGTTTCTCATAATGTGACATGGGTGTCATTACCATTCTGAAGTGTCCAAGGTGCTTGATTAAGGCTCCGGTCTCTTCAGAGGCATGGGTTTCTACTCACAGTTAATTGAGGAATCAGAGGAATTGAAAATTGAATCACATCAGTAGAGGTGCGGTGATTTGGTCCCAGGATTTTCACATAGTTTTCAGCTGATCATTAGCTGTGGATGGACCTGGTATCTGCTGTCTGGGGCTTTGCTTGGTTTCACCTCCTCAACCAAAGTTGAAGCTGTACCAGAAGGAGACAAGAAGACTCTCCAGATCATTGATAGGTTGGAGGAGAACGTTAAGTTTTCACCGTTATGATATAAGACTTCTGCAGACAGGATACTGAGATCGGACTTTCGGGAACAAAGTATCATAGGTACAGCACACAGCTGAAACGTTTCCTGTTCAGGATGGAATACGGCACCTCACGCAGTGCTTGTCCAGGAAGGAAAAAGTTGAGCAGCCAGCTTGTGATATTTGCAACATCTAACATTAGTAGGATGGCACGGCTGGGATTCGAACCCAGGATCTCCTGGTTACAAGGCAGGTGCTTTGACCAGCTAAGCCACAGCACCACTCTGAAGTACATGTATATGCAGAGGATCTGTTAATCGAAGTGTAATGTGTATCCTGCAGATGAGGTTGATGGTGAAGTGGTTTGTTTTAATGTAGGACTCTGCATCTACCTGAACCTGTTTGACTGCAGATGTGCATTTTCATTTGGACCCCAGGAAGAGTAGCTGCTGCCTCAGTGACAGCTAACAGGGATCCTAACAAATGATAAACAATAAACAGACATTTCCAATCTACCCTTACCCTAACCCTTTCATAAAATGTTCCTAAACTTCTATTAAAGGCAGCATTATTGCAGCAGGCAGTACTCTACTGTGAAGGTCATGACAAAAAAGTGTGAGGAGTCTTTGATCTCTGTGATGTCATTAGAACCTTTGTGATATCACAGAATCAGCATCTCCTTTGATGTTTACTGATGGATTTGTGCGGTGTTTTGTTTTGATGAACCTCATTATTTACACACAGCATATTCAGGACATTAATGTGACAGCTTATTTTATGCTAAAGAAACTAAAGTGACTGTTATTTGTCACAGTGGACTTGGCTCATCATATTTTGCTGACTAACTGGTATTGGAGTTGTAAACTCCTTATTTTGGCCTTCTCTTGTTGCCATATATCCAAAGAGCTAAAGTCTTGTCTTGTGTAGAAAATTAATCTTAATGATCTGACAACAACTTTGAAAGGCGATACAATACATCCAGGTAACCTTTGAATTAAACTTCAACAGGTTTGATGGATATTTCGAGATAATTCAAGATGGACCTAAAGTCAGACGTTTAGGATGATTGTACCTAGAACAGTAGGCTGCAACATGGACAGCTGAACACAAAAGAAGATGAAATGTGAACACACACATGCAGGGCACAGTAGGTTAGCAGTCCATCGCCTTAAACACTGGGCCACCTCAGCATGCAGTGACCTGGAGTGTGTGTAAATAGGTTGATAGTTAACTGCTCACATTAATTTATGTATCAGCAATGAAGGATGGAGTTTCTGAGCAGTTCAGTATAAACTGATAAACATACAGAAAACTATATGTCTGTTTTCTGCTCAAATTTCCCGCCCTCCATTCAGGGTTTCTTAAGGGCATACATTTTTTTATTTTCTATTTGTATGTACCCTCACCCTCAGTGAGTGCATCTCTTTGGGGGTGTCCTTGTTGGAATTTCAACTAAATCTATGAAGATTGACATTTTGAATGGGTTTGTTGAGATCAGCTAAAAGTATGAACCTGTCCTTAAGATCACCATAACTGAAGCACAGAGTTGTGTTCTGGGAACAGTAAATGCTGTTTGTTGGGTAGTTGTTAGAATAAATGTACATAAAGTGATTATCACAGTACTGCTCAACTTTTACTGACCCTGCAAGAATGCAGAAACCTGTGTTTTTATTAGCAGGAGCAGAGGTCATACCTCCGAAGAAGAAGCAACGACCTTCAAAGAAGATTTATGAAGAAAGGGAGGATGTCGAAGCGAGATTACTTCGTTCATAAACTAACCCTCAATGTGTTTGTGTTTCTTGTGACTTATAACTTGAATATAAATCATATAACAAGCATCTATTCATTCACTACTTGCAGCTGTGTATTCTCACCTTTAGAGCTGCAAGATTTTGTAACTAGGAACCACCCTAAGGAAATAAAAAGGGGGAGAACAGAAGAGATACTCCAGAGCGGGTAGAGAGTGTCACTGAGCACATCTCTGTCTGTTCTCCTTGCAAGTAAAATGAGTGCTGTTGTCCTTTGTCTTTCTTCCCTGTGTGTTTAATAATGTTCTAGGTGGTTTAAACCTGACAGTAGTGTTGGTGATTTCAAAAGTTCTTTCCTCTGAATCAGTCAATAGGATAACATGTTTTATCAATGTATTGGTAGAAATGTGTGAACTAAGCTCTACTTGTTAACAGACAAAAACAACGGCAAACCACATCTGAGGCTCTAACTCAGACAGCTACAATTATTCCTTTCTACATAAATGCTTCTCTTTGGGATTGTCCTGCTAAGAAATTCAGTAAGAAATTATGATGATCTGCTATTTTAAATAGATTTCTTGGGATCAGCTGCAACAACACAACCCTAATCCCTAATCACTGCAGTTAACAGTCCTCTCACCATATGCTAACGGTCCTCATGAATTTAAGAGGATCATTGTCTGATCATTTTGTTCTTCAAACCGTTACCAAGACCACAGAAACTTCCTGCTGAAGAAAGACAACACATGTATTCGACAAACTGGAAAAAAGTTTAGGGTCACAATTAATTATCCAACATGTGTGTTGACTTGAGTTTTGGATTCAGTAAATGCTGCTGTTGGGGCTGCGTTAACTGAAAAATACAACAACAAAGTAAAGAATCAATGTCTGACAATCTGACTCACATCACTTCAGTCAGAGACACAATTGAGTGTTTCAAGTGTTGCTCTTTGGGGTTGCCCTGGTTGAAATTTTGACAATTTTCTTTTTTTTTTTTTAGATTAGCCAAATTTATGTTTCCTTGGTTGGAATTCAAACTTTCTGCTGAAGGAGGACAGGGTGCATCTCGGAACAATCTCTTTTAAGTTTAAAATAAGTCAGGTGAAGAAAAGTTGCCACAACGGTGGCACGAAGATTAATCTGAAATAAAGGCTTTATGTGACTTGGTGAATTCAGTGAGAGACACTGATGATTATTTTCAGCATCAGTGCTTCTCTTTGGAGTTGTTCTTGTTCAATGGTCAACAAAAAAAAAAGAGAAAGATTGCCATTTATTTAGATTCTTCTATACAATCAGCTGACTGTATGAATTCATCCTCAACACTAACCAAAGTGAAGCACAGTGTTATGACTGGAGTCAGTTTGTAAGAAGTGCATGGTAGTGTGGGTTGGACCTGGTGTGTGTGTGTGTGTGTGTGGGTGTGGGTGTCCTGTGTCTGTGTTCTATCCCCTATGTAAATAGGTGTGTTCCATAGCCGGTAGCCGATTGGTGGATGAGTTCCAGCCTGGCCTGTGATAAGCTAACAACCAGAACCACGTGAGATAAGAGGAGGCCAGGCAGCAGACGTGGGGAGGCAGCTGGCATTTGCTCATCTTCCCTCTCTCAACCGGATACGCTAGATTGCATAGTGTTGCACTTAAAACTCGTGAGCAGTAGGGGTGGACTGCTATTTTTGATTTATGGTGTTTTTCTCTTGTTTTGGTTAGGTAGGGGGGTAATTCCTGTCTTTTGTTTGAGTAGTTTTGGATAGGGAAGTCTTTTGTTTTGTAGTTACGAATCTTCTATTTGTTGTTTTGGCCTTGGTTCACCCTGAAGCTTAGCGCTCACCTTTAGTTTATTATTTTGTATAGGTATTGTGCCGAGAGCACCTTGTAAATAAAAATCCCATCCATAGCTGCAAACAGTAGTTTTTTCTATGACTACTTGGGACTTGGGGAAGATGGGACCTTATCATGTTGTGCTCTAGGCACCCCTAGACTGGGGCATAACACACAGCTCTGTGTTCTGAGAGCAGTAAGTGCTATTTGTTGGGGCAGAGTTGGTGATTTTGGAGTTGCTCTTGTTCAATGGTCAACAAAAAAAAAAGAAAAAGATTGCCATTTATTTAGATTCTTCTATGCAATCAGCCGACTGCATGAACTCATCCTCAACATTAACCAAAGTGAAGCACAGCTCTGTGTTCTGAGAGCAGTAAGTGATATTTGTTGGGGCAGAGTTGGTGATTTCAAAAGTCAATCACAAGGACAACAAGTTTTATCCGTTTTTTGGGGGTGGAGGTGAAGAAAGTAGTTTGAAAGTCATGATTCATCATGATTCATGCTGCTGTGTCCTGGTATGAAGCACATTGGTGTCCTTTCTTTCTTGTTACCTTGACTGTTGGATTCAGTAACAGTTACTTCTTGGGGGAAAGGTTTGTGACCTTACAAATGTTATCTTAACTGGAGCATTGATGTGTGGATCAGTGCTTCTCTTAGTGGACAGTAAGTGCTATTAGTTGGAGTTGGTGATTTAAAAAGTTGTTCATTCTGTCCAAGCATTAATCAGGACAGAGAGTTTATTCAACAATTTGGTAGAAAAAAAGCGTTGGTTGGAATAAAAACAACAACACAGATGGCCATTTTGAAAAGATTTGTTCAGATCAGCTGCAGCAACACTAATCACTGCAGTTAACAGTTCTCTCACCATATGCTAATGGTCCTGAATTTAAGAGGATCATTGTCTGTTCCTGATGGACTAATTGTGTTCTTCATTACAAACCATTACCAAGACCATTGAAACTGCCCGAACAAGGCAGAAGATGTAAGATGGGTAAAAGCCTGAAAGGGAGTCCATTGGAACTGCGACACAACAAGGAAGTGGCTGCATAGACTCTTTGGAGAAGGTTGTATGTGCGGTAAAAAATTGCTGAATGTGACTTCTATTCTCTGCTCTCTTTTTCCCTTTCGCTGTTAATTTACAAAAACAACATTAATTCTTGGAGCCAAGTTTTCGTCAGATCTAACTCGGTGGGAGCCATAACTGCCACCACAAATAGAAATCTTAGAAATGAGTGAAGTTGTCTTCAACGTTTTGAAGGGCTGAATTTGTCACAAATGTTTACCTTGAGCACTGACTTGGCTGTTGAATTCAGTAAGTGCTACTTGTTGAGGCAGTGCTGACTGACAAAGACAACAGCAGGTTTGGTGGGAGCCATAACTGCCACCACAAATAGAAATCTTAGAAATGAATGAAGTTGTCTTCAACATTTCCCCAACTGAAGCACACACTTTTGCTCTGAGAACTTAGAAAGAGTTAGTGCTATTAGTTGGGGTAATGTTGGTGGTTTCAGAAGTTGTTCCTTCAACCAATAATCAGGACAGAGAGTTAATTCAACAATGCTATGACCCGCCCAAAGCACAAGCTTACCTTTAATTTAATAATACCCTATCTTTTTGTTTGTTCCGGGTCTCCTTTAGTGGATTAGTTTTGATCCCGGACGAGCCCCCACTTATGTTACGACCAGCTCGTTTGGGGAAACGGAAGTAACATAAAAACCCGATGGTAAGGGGTAAAATAAAAAGGTATTTTTTTTATAAAGGTATGCAGTTAACAAAAGAAGGTGGCCAACGGAGAAAACAAAAGGGCCACAGTCAAAACAGCACAAAATGAAAAGACGAAAGCAACTAACAGCACCTAACAAAATGTCTACGAAGATAATTCCTAGTTAACACACAAAAGGGGGATGCAGGATTCGGGACAACAGCAAATGTTCACAGCGCGACGGCGAGTCAGAGTATGGGGAAACCCAGCTCACCCCGGAACAAAGGGTTGACAGTTGATTTATAGTCGGGGGTGGAGACAACAGGTGGGCCCAGCTGATCAGCTGTTCGCTACAGCTGGCGCAGCGAAGGTGCGAGGTAGGCGGAGCCGCTCCCGGGGAATTCCTGATGACGTTGGTATCCCCCCCACTTCTCGCAGGATCCGCCAGGTGATCTGCTCAAAACAACCACAGAGAGAGAGACAGAGAAATCCCCAATAATATGGCGATGGCCATAACAAACAAATTAACAATTCATTAATTAACCCAACCTCAACATTTACTTGAGTTTTGAATTTAATATTGCTACTTCTTGGTGCTGTGTTACAACAAGTCACGGAATTGATGTCTTCTTAGACCTTAGTTGGAATTTGGACAAAAAAACAGAATGCCAATCCCTCTTTTCTTTTAATCAGCTTTTACCTGCAGTATCTGGACAAGAGGAACAGTATTTTAGTGGTTGGTGCTGTGTTTAGCAGAGGGAAATCGCTTTTCACAGGAAACAAACTTTGGTAAGAGTCATGACAATTGCCAAGCACCCACATGTTGCCCTTCCTTACATGGCAAATGTGATAACAATTAAATTACCTGCAGGGGAAAATGTTTCTATATTGTTTTTCACACAATACTGTGGGAATTAAGTCCTCGGCTGTATTTCTATGCATATTATACTTAAATTAGTAAATGGCAGAGAGAGAGAGATGACCTGCAGCATTATGTGTATTTCTGTCATAAACTGCAAGCTGCGCCTCCAAAGAGACTGGAGCCTTAATACAGTGCCACACCTAACCTGTGTCACATTATGAGAAAGCTCAAAGCTGTGTCCAAAAGTTTGGAAGAAAGAAAGATGTCTTTGAAGCCATTTGGACACACAACCAGTCAGTGTGCAGCATTCAAACTCACAATATTTCATAGTGTGGTTGAAAGAGGAGGCAGAATATTGGAAATGTAGGTCAAAGTCACAGAAGCCACCTGTCAAGAGTCACAGGTACAAGCAGCAGTGAAAATTAGTTCCAGTTTTGTTGTTGCTTCTGTCTGCAGAACTCAAAGTTATCTGGCAGGACCATGATTGTCTTTGGAGCTTCATTAACAGAGTGCACTCTACTGTGGAGGTCATGACAAAAAAGTGGGAGGAGTCTTTGATCTCTTTGATGTCATTAGAACCTTTGTGACATCACATCTCCTTTAATGTTTACTGATGGAACAGGAAAAGGTCAGATCCTGATAAAACTTGTGAATCCACAAGTATGCCTTTCTTTGTTTGTGTACCAACAGCCAAGCGAGGTAGTGTGGCTGAGCGAGTACAATCTTGAAGTGTAAATGGAAAACTGTTATAAACTGAGTGTTGCACCAGTGGCCACCATCACTTCAAGTAACCCAAATGGGAACAATCCTTATTGACAGCATTGTTGCGCTTTGCTACATCTGAGCTAAAGATACAAATAAAATAATCAAAACCGGCTTTTATTTTGAAATGATTGCGTGGTGCGACTGGTCGTCTTCTGTAGCTCAAAGCATTAAGGAGTTGAAACACAGCATAACATATTAAATGATCAAAATAAATGAGGAAATACACACAACAGTCTGTTGTGTTTTTGGCAATTTTTTGGAGGTCGTTTTTTGCAATTCTAGCAGCCTGGCTAGCCTAGCTCAGCTGCCTCATACACAGCTAACTGCAATGCACTGTGTAGCTGACACTGTCCTATCAAAGCTAGCATTAACTTTTCTGTTTCCTCATCAGAGACACAGCTTGACACACGTGTCAAATCAAATCAGATTTATTTGTATAGTGCCAAATCATAGCAAAGTTACATCAAGGCACTTTACATATAGAGCAGGTCTAGACCAAACTCTTTATACATTTATTTAAAGAGACCCAACAGATCCCCAGATGAGCAAGCACTTGGCAATTGTGGCAAGGAAGAACTTCCTTTAAGAGGCAGAAACCTCGAGCAGAACCAGGCTCAGGGGGGGCGGCCATCTGCCTCGACCGGTTGGGTTGAGAGTGGGGGAGAGAGAGAGAGAGAGTGAGACAGGCATTGGACGGGGCGGGGGGGTGTAGGCAGGAACATGTTGCTGCATGAAGTTCATGGAGTTGAGCTGTAATATAGAATTCATGAAATATGGGACCAGCAGGTGTTGCAGGAACATGGCATGGAGATGAGTCACCACCTGCAGGATGAGGACAGGGAGAGAGAGGAGAGGAACTGGGAGAGACAGAGACTTTGGCAGAACATGGGTAGTAAATGCAGTATAAATGCTTAGAACTGGGGGAAACAGTGTTTATTTAAGGAAGAATGGTTCTTATCAACGCATCGCAATGAATGGGGAAAAAGAGAGCAAAGAGAATAGAAACATTCATGCAGAAAATAGTCATCAATGTCTCATTGCTAAGTCACATTAAGCTTACCATTAATTCTTACCTAACTCTGTTTTTTTCAAATGATCTGAAGAAATCTGTTCAAATTGGGAATCTGCATCATTTTGTTGAAATTCTAACCAGGACAACCACAAAGAGAAGCACTTGTGCACAAAAAATTGATTGAGGTAGTCTGAGTTAGATTCTAAGACTCTAATGGGAAATAGGTAAAGGGGAAATGTTGAGGACAAATTTGGGAATTTAACCGATCACAATGAATCAAGTTAGCAATATTTTTGTCAAATTTCAAACCAGGGCAACCTGGAGAGAAGCACTTATGGACAAGAATTCATTTGTGTCTCTGGTTGGAGTGATCCGAGTTAGATCTGATGAAAACCTGGCTCCAAGAATTAATTATGTTTTTGTAAATTAACACTGAAAGGGGGAAAAAGAGAGCAAAGAGATTAGAAGCCACATTCAGCAATTTTTTACCACACATATGAGTCTTGCAGCCACTTCCTTGTTGTGTCACTGTTCCAATGAACTCCCTTTCAGGCTTTTGCTAATCTTATACCTGAATGAAACCACTCCGCCCCAACAAATATCACTTACTGCTCTCAGAACACAGAGCTGTGCTTCACTTTGGTTAATGTTTAGGATGAATTAATGCAGTCGGCTGATTGCATAGAAGAATTTAAATAAATGGCAGTCTTTTTCTTTTTTTTGTTGACCATTGAACAAGAACAATCCAAAGAGAAGCACTGATGCAGAAAATAATCATCAGTGTCTCTCACTGAATCCAGTTTAATTCAAAGGTTATCTGAATGTATTGTATCTGCTTTCAAAATAGATGTCAGATCATTAAGATTGATTTTCTACACAAGACTTTAGCTCTTTGGAAATATGGCAAGAAGAGAAGGCCAAAATAAGGAGCTTACAACTCCAAGCCCTAACCCTAACCAGTTAGTCAGCAAAATATGATGAGCCAAGTCCACTGTGACAAATAACAAAGGATTTTCTTTAGCATAAAATAAACTGTCACATTAATGTCCTGAATGTGCTGTGTGTAAATAATGAGGTTCATCAAAACAAAACACCGCACAAATCCATCAGTAAACATCAAAGGAGATGCTGATTCTGTGATGTCACAAAGGTTCTAATGACATCACAGAGATCAAAGACTCCTCCCACTTTTTTTCATGCCCTTCACAGTAGAGTGCTGCTTGCTGCAATAATGCTGCCTTTAATAGAAGTTTAGGAACATTTTATGAAAGGGTTCGGGTAAGGGTAGATTGGAAATGGCTGTTTATAGTTTATCACTTGTTAGGATCCCCATTAGCTGTCACTGAGGCAGCAGCTACTCTTCCTGGGGTCCAAATGAAAATGCACATCTGCAGTCAAACAGGTTCAGGTAGATGCAGAGTCCTACATTAAAACAAACCACTTCACCATTAACCTCATCTGCAGGATACACATTACACTTCAATTACCAGATCCTCTGCATATAAATGCACTTCAGAGTGGTGCTGTGGCTTGGCTGGTCAAAGCACCTGCCTTGTAAACAGGAGATCCTGGATTCAAATCCCAGCAATGCCTTCCTGCTAATGTTAGATGTTGCAAATATCACAAGCTGGCTGCTCAATTTTTTCACATTTATCATACAGTAAGACTAATGTTTAAGGTGTAGTCAGAGACATATTAGAACATAACAAGGGTGCAGGGAGAAGGGAGGGAGATAAGTTGAGACTTCTTTATTTTTAAATTGCAAAGCTTGCTTAATATATATTTTCTGTGTGGCTTAGTCTTAAAATTATAATGGTTGTGTGGTCAACTCCTGCCTGAAATTTGCTGAAAAAATAGCCCATCAAAGTGAGTCCACAATATGCAAAGACTGCCTGATTAGATCGCACAGAGGCTCAAAATTTGCATTCCCTCATATGTGTAGATTGGAGTGGCAACATTTCGACATGTCAAAGGAATGTTGGTCTTTTAAAAGTTTGGGTGGTCAAAAGTAGACCAAAACAACTGTCCTGCAGTGCTGCAAGGCAGTGGAGGTGAAAGAAAAGTCTCCAGGGGAGACTGCAACCTGAACGCAGCACCTTAGACCGTTCGGCCATTCTGACAACAAAAGCTGACAAATGAGCTGAAAAATTTCCTGAAAAATTTGCCCATCAAGAGACAGAGACATGCGGAACTTTTCAGAAGTTTAAAGAAACTATATGTAATAACTTCAATTAGGTGGTCAAATAAGTTTTGTGGCTCTGAGTGGGTTTTAATTTGGTGGAAATGGACCCAAATAACTCTTTTAGTGCTAAAGGTTGCAGACCCCTAATCGAGGGGTATGATTCTGACTCCCAGAGGAGCCCCTCATATGATGTGTCCACTGTCTGCAGTTCCACTATTCAAGTGTCAGTAAGTTAGACAACATGAATTCAGGAAGGCTTCTCTGACTTCAACAGACTCAACTGACTTCAATGTGCTCTAACTGCTTATAAATGTCTCACTATATCAAAAGCTTTGAGCTACGATAGGCTATGTAATTATTTAAGTTTGATTTGTAAAAATTAGCCAAAAACACTCTTTCACACAGGCCGGTTAGCTCAGCTGGTTAGAGCGTGGTGCTAATAACGCCAAGGTCATGGGTTGAATCCCCATACTGGCCACAAGCAGTATCTCAGAACTTGGGGTTGTTCTCTCCATAGACTTCAATGCAGTCTGAAGGTCTTTTTCCAACCAGTGGAACTGCCCCCTGGTGGTCATTAGAAGTGCAGCTTAACTTATCAGATACAACACAAAGTTACAATGATCAGAGCAAAGACTGCAGATTGATCATTGCCTTTGTAACAGTTTAGTGATTAGTTTCCAGCTGGCATTGTGCACCATGC
Source organism: Echeneis naucrates (assembly GCF_900963305.1). NCBI lineage: Eukaryota > Metazoa > Chordata > Actinopteri > Carangiformes > Echeneidae > Echeneis > Echeneis naucrates. Next base: position 479,670 of record NW_021780168.1, read on the forward strand.
AGGGGATGTAGCTCAGTGGTAGAGTGCATGCTTTGCATGTATGAGGCCCTGCGCTCAATCCCCACCATCTTCAGCGTTGATAATGAAGTACTTATTTTGTTCAACACCCTGATCTCTCAATTATCCACCCAGCTTGGAGCAATTTATCATGAGTAGTCATCCTAACAAATTACTGAAGTGAACACAAGTCAAATCAAATCAAATCAAATCAGATTTATTTGTATAGCGCCAAATTATAACAAAGTTACATCAAGGCACTTTACATATAGAGCAGGTCTAGACCAAACTCTTTATAAATTTATTTAAAGAGACCCAACAGATCCCCCGATGAGCAAGCACTTGGCAACAGTGGCAAGGAAAAACTTCCTTTAAGAGGCAGAAACCTCGAGCAGAACCAGGCGCAGGGGGGGCGGCCATCTGCCTCGACCGGTTGGGTTGAGAGTGGGAGAGAGAGAGAGAGAGAGAGAGAGACAGGCATTGGAGGGGGGGGTGTAGGCAGGAACATGTTGTTGCATGAAGTTCATGGAGTTGAGCTGTAGTACAGAATTCATGAAATATGGGACCAGCAGGTGTTGCAGGAACATGGGATGGCGATGAGTCACCACCTGCAGGATGAGGACAGGGAGAGAGAGGAGAGGAACTGGGAGAGACAGAGACTTTGGCAAAACATGGTTAGTAAATGCAGTATAAATGCTTAGAACTGGGTGAAACTGTGTTTTTTTAAGAGGGATGGTTTTTATCAGCGCATGGAAGGAGGGAGGGAGAGAGAAAGAGGGAGAGGGGGAGAGAGAGAGCGAAGCTCAGTCCTTCCCCCAGCAGCCTAGGCCTATAGCAGCATACCTAAAGAGTAGAGGACTTTTTAACTGTACGCCCTGTCATACAGGAAAGTTTTAAGCCTGGTCTTGAAAGTTACTAAAGAGTCCACCCCCCGGACCGATACTGGAAGTTGGTTCCATAGTTGGTTCCATAGAAGAGGAGCCTGATAACTGAATGATTTGCCTCCAGATTTACTCTTGCAGACTCTAGGAACCACAATCACCATCTAGAGAGCGGAGTGGCCTGCTAGGACAGTAAGGAACTATGAGCTCTCTGAGATATGACGGAGCTTGGCCATTAACCTTGCTTGTTTTAACTCATCAACTCACTTGAGTGTTGAGATTATGTTCAAGTCCCAGCTGAGGATAGACACCAGTAAGTCCATTACATGTTTTCAAACCCACACCTCCAGAGGAGACTGCGACCTGAACACAGCGCCTTGGACCGCTCAGCCATCCTGACTATTCATCAAAGCAGAGGAGCCCATCAGATTGCAAAGTCAAAACGACGTCTCCTTTGGGAAGAAGAGTGACGATCAGCAGCTCATGTAGAGGCACCAAGATCACAGGTTGTTAGAACCACCTGTAAGCAGAGTGGAGCAGTGGAAGAGTGCTGGGCCCAAAACCCAGAGGTGGATGATGGAAACCATCCTCTGCAGTTCTTACACACTGGATGTTCCTTCACTATCCCATCATGAGACATGACTTTTAGCTGGAAAATGTCAGCAGTTTTTCAGCAGCACTGATTAACAGGAAAACATAAAGACAGCCATATATTAACGCTGCGCAGATTACAGAGATTCTCTAACATGCTCTTTCACAGAATCAAAGAAAGCTAACCGTTGTTGGCAGGATTCGAACCTGCGTGGGAAATCCCCAATGGATTGCTAGTCCATCACCTTAAGCACTCGGCCACAAAAACTACACAGGGCCACTGAGCCTTATATCATAGGTGATAGAGCTATAGATCTCTAAAAGGAAATAAAAGGAAAGGAAATATTTTTCATAACATGCGCCATCCACCTAAAACAGAGCAGAAGCCTTGTGAGCAGAGAGGAGGCTTCATCAGATGGCAGCAGCTCAGAGCCTCTTTGGTTAGGTAAATGTCTAAAGAGGATGTAGATCAGTGGTAAAGCAGATGCCATATTTCAGGTATTCTGCCTCCACTTTCATCCAAACAGTTAAATATAGTTTAAAGTTTGTGAGGTTGGATGCTGCACGCTGACTTGTTGTGTGTCCAAGAGGCTTCAAAGATGTCTTTCTGCCATTCTCTCCCCCAAAACTTTGGGCACAGCTTTGAGGTTTCTCATAACGTGACATGGGTGTCATTCCTGCTGTAAAGGTGGTAGTGTGGTAGAGAGGTCCAAGGTGCTGGATTGATGCTCCAGTCTCTTCTGAGGCATGGGTTTGAATCCTGCCAGCTGCCTGCATTTACTGACAGCAAATGCAAAAATGTGTCTCACTGCAAAAGCTTTTGAGCAGTGCTAAAAAAAATACATCACACTGAAAATGCAGTGCAGAGTAATCACCACCACCACCAAGTGCGCTCCAAATACACTTTCAAATTACTGCCAATCCACTGCAAGATTGGCAGTGCATTTGCTCTGTGGTGCATTTTCTCCCCACTTCCTTTTCACTGCATTTTGTGTAGATAAGACATCCCTCGTACTCACCTATGTGGGATATGTGATAGATTGATTTGACTAAAATATATATTGAGTATTAATTCATGAGTTGCTAAAAACTGGTTAAAAACAGGTGATATAAATAGTTGTTAGAAAAGAGTGAAAGATGATTATTAAATATTAAGTCCTTTCATGCCTATAAAGGGTTAAAATGTTAAGTAAAATGAAAGTATAAAATGGGTTACAACAGTTATTAAACTATCACTTGATCTGTGATCTACCTGTTTGGCCTTATCCTGTGTGATTAGTTTTGGCTGCAGAGGCCACGGCTTCACTTTGAATGAAGTGTGCTTTATTCATTTCCCCCCTATTTCAGGTATGCTATATGTATTTGTGTTCTTGAATTTAAATGTTTGTGAATGGTTTTGTGTGTTTTGTATATATATCTACCAGTTAGCTGTATTTTGAACCGTTTACATTATAAATGCCTGGTTTATACTATCGAGCAGCTCGCTTAGCTCGTCCTCTCATCGGGCAGCATAGACCAGAGTATTAACCTGCATACATACAAAGAATGTTATTTTCCACATGTGTAGTGTCACTTTGAAACCTCTAATAATATGTTTTTACGTGTAGCATGATGAAGGTGTTTGTTACTCATCACAAGTGTGACGTACAGTGAAGAAATCTTTGTAGGTTATAAGTTTTGTTTATTCAGTCAACACGCATTTCATTGTAATGATTTCATTTTGAGTATTTTTTTTTCTAAATGGAATTTAACATAACGGTAAATTCTGTCATATTAGAATTTATTGCTTTATGGCAGTGACGTCACAGCCCAAAAGGGATGGCGACACCTGGTGGTGAAATTCGTGAAGTATTTGTAGAGTTTGAATTCACTGATAAATAAAAAATAAACTAATCATGTGAAAATGAAAACTCTAATGCTTTTATTATTTCCATAAACTTTTTCTGACTTCTAACTTCCCCTGCACAGTGTTTTATCATGAAGTCTTTATCAGTGTCCTTCTAATGTACTGTCAGGTTTTGGGTTAAAGCTGGTGTTAGTGTTCTGTCCATGTCACTTCCTGTTTTATTTTGTAGTCCTGGTCCCTTCGTGTTCCCGGTTATGTTACTTCCTGGTTGTGTCCCATATTGACTGTCTCCCCTGCCCTGATGTGGATCACCTGTGTCTCGTTTACCACTGTGTATTTAAGCCCTGTTTTCAGTCTTGCCCTGGTTGGATCATTGTCGTTGTCGCGTCGCCGTGTTGTTGCATTGCCCATGCCTTGCCAAGTGTCATTTTGTCCATGCCCTGCCTAGTTGTCTTGCCCATGCCCTGTAGATTTTTTGCTGTGTCAGTTCTTGAGTAAAGTCCTTTTTTCCACCTACCTGGTTTCCGGCTCCTGCATCTGGGTCCTACCCACAACACGCTCACCGCGTTCTGCCCCCCTAGTACTGACATGTACAAATAAACTAAACTAAAGCAGACAGCACCAAAAAGGGAGACACACAGAGACTGAACAGGCTGCTCAGGAGAACAGGCTCTGTGGTCGGCCTGACTCTGGACTCTGTGCAGCTTGTGTAGAAACAGTTTATTCCATCAGACACCTGAAACACTTCCTGTGTGGAGAAACTGTCAGGATTTGGATGAAAGATACACTGTTTGGTTCTGAGCTGATTATTACTAATCAATGAATGATCAATAAGCTTCACAGCTGTTCTGAATGGTGACAGTGGGGCAGCCTTAGTGTTTACATCTGAATCACATGTGATTTTGGAAATTCTTCAAAGCAGCTTCAAAGGAGGAGTTTAATTCTGTGAGTACTGTGACATCATCAGGTGACATCATCAGGTGATGTATCAAAGGCAGCAGCTCTTCAGATTAACATATCACTTCAAACCTTTGAGGAAGTGACACACAACTGTGAGGAGCACAAGAGTTCACCGACACAGACGTGGTTTCAGAGACAGACTGCAGAGAAACTGGCAGCACTGATGCTGAGCTGCTTAAAGTGTCTGTCTTGTAAACAGGACATCTTCATTCAAACCCCAGCAGAGCTTCACTCTGCTCATCATGTCTCTGTGGCACAATCTGAAGGGGTCAGTAGTGTGACAAGAGGTTTGTAATGTCGAGTAGCAGATAGAAACAGGCAGGTAGAAACTAAATTCCTGCTGTTTTATTGTTCTGTAAGAGCTGAGAGAATACATGTCTGTATTACTGCCATGTTTGAGTTGGAATAAATTCACTGACGCTTTAAAATGATCGTGGTACTGATGCTAATCCCGTTAGCCGGTCTATGGCGTTTTCCATTGTATGTTAGCATTAAAGGGACAAAACAGACTTTATGTTAAGATAAAATGATGGCAGTAATGCTGGTTAAAATGACTTTGAATGCTATTTTAAATATGTGTGTTTTCAGTCATTTGTGGTTTTATTCTATTTATTCTTTATTCTATACAACTTTATGGTAGTGTGGCCGAGCGGTCCAAGGCGCTGCATTTAGGCTCTAGTCTCTTCAGAGGCGTGGCTTTGAATCCCACCACTGCCCGTAGCCCTGCCAGTGCATTATGTGATATCATCTTAAATCTAGCAGCCCTGTCACTTTGAGCTTCCAAAGTGGGGACTGAGCTAAAAATACAAATGAAACAATGAAAACTGCCTCTCTTTTCGAAATGCTTCCATGGTTGTTCTTTAAAGTTAAGGATTTGAACCAGTTAAGTTGGTGACAGATAGAACATCATGTTACTTCATCACATTTAAAAGTTTGGCATATTTCATTAACGTTTTGTTGGAGGCAGAGAGAATTTCAGAAGCCTTGTCAGTTTCCTTCCTTAATTCTTGATGCCTTGATGATATTTTGATACTTGCAGATCATTAGACACATCACATAAAGGGGAGTTAAAAAAAGGGGCCAAAACATTAGGAGTTTACTTTTAAGTGGCCTTCAATGGCTGTTGTTTTGTCATCACATGTACACTTGTGTTTACTTCAGTAATTTGGTAGGATGACTACACAGGATAAATTGCTCCAAGCTGAGTGGATAATTGAGAGATCAGGGTGTTGCACAAGATAAGTACTTCCTCTGCTTCATTATCAATGCTGGAGATAGCAGGGATTGAACGCAGGGCCTCATACATGCAAAGCATGCACTCCACCACTGAGCTACATCCCCTGTGTGGTGCACAATGCCCGCTGTTATGTTATGAATGACAGATTTAGAGTGCTAACGATTACACCATGGAGCTGTGTGAAGTTTGCTGTCTGGTTGTGTTACTTAAAGGAACTTGACAAGACACTTGCCACAGTGAAGACGCCAACTGAAGCCGTAACATAATCTTCAATCAGCTTCATCATCAACGGCGTGGCCATTTGACTGCAGGTCAACAGGTCCCCAGTTCAAATTTGGGTGCCCCCTGCCAAACCTGCATGTTTTCATACGCAAGCATGAACTCTGGTTGACTGGCCGAGTGGTTAAGGTGATGGAGTGCTGGACATTGTGCTCTGCACACGTGGGTTGGAATCCCAACCTCATCTGTGTTCAGCTCCCCTTAGTCTGTCCAAATATTCTTTCTCTTGTCATGAGAGATGTGAATTTGAAACCTTCACTGTGGGACTTTTGGACAGAACATCCAGCATTAAACATACATTATGCAGACCTGGCCACTGTTGTATCTGTTAGCTCTTCAGTCATTCAGCCATTAATGCTGGATGCTCTGTCCTAAAGTCCCACAGTGAAGGCCTCAAATTCACATCTCTCACAGTGTTATCACAGAACACAGACGAGGTTGGGATTCCAACCCACTCGGCCACCTTGTCATGTTTGTTGTCAAAAAGATGTGGTCTGAACGTTAGACTGATCAGTGGTTCTGCCTTCAGTGGCCTTTTGCACAGGAAGTGCTTATCTTGTGCAACACTCTGATCTCTCAAATATCCACGCAGCTTGGAGTGATTTATCCTGTGTAGTCATCCTACCAAATTACTGACTGAACACAAATGTACATGTGATGACAAAAAAACTGCCATTGGGAAGAAGCTGCATCCTGGATCCTCAGATTAAAAGTCTGATGCTCTTCAATAAGCTCTGACTTCATTTTCCAAGCTGGCCCCTCGTGGTCATTTGATACACTGCAGGTGGAAGTCTCAGTACTTTTTAACCACCACACCCACTTTGACAGAAAGTGGATGTGGTGGTCAAAAATTACACAAAACTCGAGAGGACACTGCAACCTGAACGTAGCGAGCAGAGGGGTGCAGTGGAAGCATGCTGGGCCCATAACCCAGAAGTCAATGGATCAAAACCATCCTCTGCTATTTATACACACTGGATGTCCCATCATGAGACATTAGTTTTTCAGCAGCAGTGATTAACAGGAAAACATGCAGAATGTTGTCTATCATATCTGTAATATTGATGGTTGTAACCTACAGCTGATGAAAACCCCCAAATTGTTTGTTTCTTCAACATCTGACCTTCTGCCTTCTGACTATCTGCATTGAAATCATTCAGTCCACAGCACTGTACTCAGCTGTTTTTGTTGGATAGTATCTGGTTTGGTTTCACCTCTTCCACAAAATGTATGGATGTTCCAAAGGGAGACAGGAAGACTGTGACAGTTAACTGACTAGTCAGAGAGAGCACTGTGTCTTTTTAATAGAACTTATGCTGAGGAAGTCACATGAGTTTAACTCAACAACCCTAAACTTCATCAATGAGGTACTGCTGGGATTTGAACCCAGGATCTCCTGTTTACTAGACAGGCACTTTGACCAACTAAGCCACAGCACCACACTGACATACAAAGATGTGAAGATCGTGACTCTTGCCAAATTTTCTTTAGCATATAATGAACTGTCACATTAATGTCCTGAATGTGCTGTGTGTAAATAATGAAGTTAATGAAAAAAAAAAAATGCCACAAATGTTCCATCAGTAACCATCAAAGGAGATGCTGATTCTGTGATGTCACAAAGGTTCTAAATCTCTAAAGAGATCAAAGACTCCTCCCACTTTTTTGTCATGACCTCCACAGTAGAGTGCACTCTGTTAATGACAATTATGGTCCTGACAGATACCTTTGAGTTCTGCTGACAGAAGCAACAACAAAACTGGAACTAATTGGACTGAACTGGATTTGAAACCTTCACTGTTGGACTTTGGAGAAGTGGGTGGTGAACATCCAGCATGAAAGGTGTGGGTTCGAATCACACCAGTGCCAGTCTGTTTCTTGTCAATGAAGACCAATCCGCTAATTTAGGCATTTTTCATCTCACTATGAACAAAAGTTACAGTGACAGACGATACCAACACCAGGTGGGCTGAAATGAGAAACATCACAGTCAGCCAGAGTTCGTGCTTGCGTGTGAAACCTTGTATGTTTGGCAGGGGGCACCCAGATCTTAAGTGGGGACCTCTTGATCTGTGTGTGATCTTGTGTTTGTATGTATGTGAATTCATGCACATGAGTGGCATTTGACACTCAGGTCAGAGTGGGCCTTACAAGCATTGACATCACATTTGCAGCATCTCAGGCTTGTTTTGTTGTCTCTTTTCAGACCCAGGTAGGTTTGGAGGTCTACCAGGTCCAGTACTCTCCAGATGTCCCCAAACACACGCGACAAACAGCAGTTTGTAGTCTGTAATATAATACAGACTGGAGTATAACAGAGTGTCACTTATTTAGTTACATGTTTTGTTTCAACAAGAATTTGGTCCGGGTGTCATCAGAGGAAATTACATGATGAACAGCAAACAATTATCTTTGGGTTATGAACCCCAGACTCCCCAACTTAATGTATTGGATATCCTTCTTCCTCCTCTCAAAATAAAAGTAAAAATTATTTGAATAAGAGTTTGGTCTAGACCTGCTCTATATGTACTTGACGTAAGTTCATTATGATGCTTTGACGTGTGTTTAAAAAAAGAGGCCAAAGCATTAGGAGTTTGCTTTTAAGTGGCCTTCAATGGCCGCTGTTTTGTCATCACATGTACACTTGTGTTCACTTTGGTAATTTGGTAGGATGACTACACAGGATAAATTGCTCCAAGCTGAGTGGATAATTGAGATATCAGGGTGTTGAACAAAATAAATACTTCCTGTGCTTCATTATCAACGCTGGAGATGGCGGGGATTGAATGCGGGGCCTCATGCATGCATGCAGAGCATGCACTCTACCACTGAGCTACATCCCCTGTGTGGTGCACAATGCCAGCTGGAAACTAATCACTAAATTGTTACAAAGGAAATGATCAATCTGCAGTCTTTGCTCTGATCATTATAACTTTGTGTTATTGTTGTATCTGATAAGTTAAGCTGCACTTCTAATGACCACCAGGGGGCAGTTCCACTGGTTGGAAAAAGACTTCAGACTGCATCTAAAACTGTTATGAACCAACTTGTGCTCCAGTTTTTAACCTGATAGAGCTGCAGGTGGACAGTATTGTGACGTCATCAGGTGACATCATCAGTTGATGTATCCAAGGCAGCAGCTCTTCAGACTCCCATTCCTCCAAACCTTTTCATTTCATTTTCACTCCTATGCTGATGATCCCCTCCAACGAGACAACAACATTTGGTTCCCAGTGTCATTCAACTTTGTTATGATTTGGCGATATCTAAATTAATATAGGAAATAGTATAAGTATATACTGTATTTATACTATATTTATAGTATAAATAGAGCAAGCGTCTCCCTTTGAAAGCTCAGTTGGTAGAGCGGAGGACTGTAGAGACTTTCAGCTGAATCCTTAGGTTTCCGGCTCAAAGGAAGTTTTCTTTTTTTCCTCAGCTTCATCCAGCACGGTTATGAGTCTGCCGACAGACAGGAGGTGACCACTGTTGTATCACTTTTCATGTAGAGCAGCTGTGTTTTATATTGGAAGCAGCACCGAGTTTCTAACAATTGGATGTTGTTAAGAGGATCATTACCATCAGCTGAGAATCAAACACGTGCAGCACGCAAGAATTCTACCACTGAACCACCGATGCTGACTGCAAATTATGAGCACCACTACGTCACTCCGGGCTTGTTCATGAGTGATGGAATTCTGTTGTTTACATTGAAGACAGAGGGATGGATGGAGACAGGCAAGATAAGTTAAATTCCTGTGAAGAATGTAGAGAAAACACTAACCTTTCTCTGGTGTTAGGGTTGCTGGGCTGCTTGGAAGGCAGCTATGCTAACCACTATACCACCATTGGTTACCACCACTACGTCAGGTACACTCCAGGTGTCCAGCTGACCTTGTCCCTTCGATAGCTCAGTTGGTAGAGCGGAGGACTGTAGTAGCTCCTCATTGAAATCCTTAGGTTGCTGGTTCAAATCTGGCTCGAAGGAGATCAGTTTTGGACTGCTAATCCATTGTGCTCCGCACATATGGTTTCGAATCCCATCCTCGTCGGTGGTTGCTTTAGTCTGTCCATGTTGCAGCCTGCTCTTCCAGTTAGAATTATCCTCACCATCTCAGAAGTTAGGTTAACTCAGGCTGTTTAGAGCGTGGTGCTAATAACCCCACAGTCATGGATTTGATCCCCACTCTGTGACAAATGACATTCTGCATGTTTTCCTGTAAATCAGTGCTTCAAAAATGTTGAAATGGAAACATAAATGTTACTGAGTGTTATTTTCCCATTTGTTTTTACTTCTTCGACGATACAGATACAGACGGTTTCAGAGAACAACTGCAGAGATGACCCTTCTGCTTTGTTGAGCAGAATTAGCGCAAAATAGCTTTGAAAGCTGTTGATGTTGTTAACGCTGCCTTTTCTCAAAGCTTAGCTTGCATGATAGCATGCAATTAGCTCAAATTGTAGAGCGCTCGCTTAGTATGTGAGAGGTAGTAGGATCCATGCCCACATTCTCCACAAGAAGCTCTTTGGAGATGCAGCAACCAGTGAACTAAACATTGCCCCTGGGTGGGGCAATTGGGGCCTTTCAGTAAGTAGGAGCTCTGACTGTTACCTGAACACATCATGAACTGCAAAAGCCATAATGCAGGAAGTGATGGAAGTGCCATAATTGCCTTTTGAGCTTCATTAACAGTGAGCACTCTATGGTGGAGGTCATGACAAAAAATGGGAGGGGTCTTTGAACTCTGTGATGTCATTAGAACCTTTGTGACATCACAGAATCAGCATCTCCTTTGATGGTTACTGATGGAACAGGAAAAGGTCAGATCCTGATATAATCTTGTGAATCCACAAGTATGCCTTTCTTTGTTTGTGTACCAACAGCCTGAGCTCTGGTTCAAATCAAAATCAAATCAAATCAGATTTATTTGTATAGCGCCAAATCATAACAAAGTTACATCAAGGCACTTTACATATAGAGCAGGTCTAGACCAAACTCTTTATAAATTTATTTAAAGAGACCCAACAGATCCCCCGATGAGCAAGCACTTGGCAACAGTGGCAAGGAAAAACTTCCTTTAAGAGGCAGAAACCTCGAGCAGAACCAGGCTCAGGGGGGGCGGCCATCTGCCTCGACCGGTTGGGTTGAGAGAGAGAGAGAGAGAGAGAGAGAGACAGGCAGGCAGGCATTGGACGGGGGGGGGGTGTAGGCAGGAACATGTTGTTGCATGAAGTTCATGGAGTTGAGCTGTAATACAGAATTCATGCTATGTGGGACCAGCAGTTGTTGCAGGAACATGGAATGGAGATGAGTCACCACCTGCAGGATGAGGACAGGGAGAGAGAGGAGAGGAACTGGGAGAGACAGAGACTTTGGCAGAACATGGTTAGTAAATGCAGTATAAATGCTTAGAACTGGGTGAAACTGTTTTTTTTTTTTTTTAAAGAAGGATGGTTTTTATCAGCGCATGCAAGGAGAGAGTTAGAGAGAAAGAGGGAGAGAGGGTGACAGGGAGAGACAGAGAGCGAGAGAGAGAGAGAGAGAGAGGGAGAGAGGGAGAGAGAGAGAGAGAGAGAGAGAGAGAGAGAGAGAGAGAGAGAAGCTCAGTCCTTCCCCCAGCAGCCTAGGCCTATAGCAGCATACCTAAAGAGTAGAGGACTTTTTAACTGTACGCTCTGTCATACAGGAAAGTTTTAAGCCTGGTCTTGAAAGTTACTAAAGAGTCCGCCCCCCGGACCGATGCTGGGAGTTGGTTCCATAGAAGAGGAGCCTGATAACTGAACGATCTGCCTCCAGATTTACTCTTGGAGACTCTAGGAACCACAAGTAAACCTCCATCTAGAGAGCGGAGTGGCCTGCTAGGACAGTAAGGGACTATGAGCTCTCTGAGATATGATGGAGCTTGGCCATTAAGAGCTTTATACGTTAAAAGAAGGATTTTGAATTCTACTCTATATTTTACTGGCAGCCAATGAAGAGCAGCTAACACGGGAGAGATGTGATCTCTTTTCCTAGTTCCTGTTAATATTCGTGCAGCAACGTTCTGAATTAACTGAAGGCCTTTTAGAGATTTGTTTGGACATCCAGATAGTAATGAGTTACAGTAGTCCAGCCTAGAAGTTACAAATGCATGGACTAGTTTTTCTGCATCATCCTGAGAAAGGATGTTTCTGATTTTCCTAATGTTTCTCAGGTGGAAGAAAGCTGCCCGACTAACTTGTTTTATGTGAGGGACAAAGGACATGTCCTGGTCAAAAATTACTCCAAGGTTTCTTACAGTGGAGCTGGAGGCCAAAGTAATGCCGTCCAAACTGATGAGATGATTAGATAGTATTTTTCTGAGGTGCTTAGGACCGAGTACAATAACTTCTGTTTTGTCAGAGTTGAGAAGTAAAAAATTTCCAGTCATCCAGACTTTTATGTCTTCAAGGCATGCCTGCAGTCTGACTTTGTTTTGATGAACCTCATTATTTACACACAGCACATTCAGGACATTAATGTGACAGTTTATTATATGCTAAAGAAAATCCTTTGTTATTTGTCACGGTGGACTTGGCTCATCATATTTTGCTGTCTAACTGGTGTTGGAGTTGTGTAGAAAAAACAGAAAGAGCTGACATCAGCTTTGAAAGCAGATACAGTCCATTGTATTATATACAATACAATTGTATATATATATATATATATATATATATATACATCCATTCAAATACCGGACGAGCCCTTCAGAACATGCTGCCATGTAAGTGCCTGAACATCGTGACTCTTACCAGTTTCTCTCCTCTGAAAAGCGGTCAATCACTGAATTACCTTCTGCCAAACACAAGAAGAACAATGAAATTACCATTTACCTCGTACAGATACTGCAGGTAACAACTGTAATACAGGAAGTGATGATTTCATCAGCTTGTTTCAGTGATGAGCAGGAACTCCACTGAGAGTGAAGCTCTGCTGGGGTTTGAATGCAGGATGACTTCTCAAAGGTTTGAAGTGATGTGTGAGTCTGAAGAGCTGCTGCCTTTGATACATTACCTGAAGATGTCATCTGATGATGTCACAATACTAAAAAACTGAGCAGACTGCTGTGGACTTCAGTGACACAGTGAAAGGATTTCCCCAACAAGCCTTTTGATAGGAGCTGTAGAATGTCATAAAGATGTTCTGTGGCTTAGCTGCTCACGGGGATGTGGGTCAGTGGTAGAGCTGAAGATTTTATGATCAAATATGAAGAATAGCAGGGACAACAGAGAGAGAGATGACCTGCAGTATCAACCTCTGGCTGGCTCAACAAGCCAAGTTGGAATGATTAATTGAATTTCATCTGAATTGTGAACAAATCTGAAGCCTGAGTAGCTCAGTCGGTAGAGCAGAAGTCCGGGGTTCAAGTCCCTGTTCAGGTGATGCAGCTTCTTCCCTTTCACATTTTAATGAATGAATATGGTACAAGCCAGCTAGTTAGTTTGGGTCACGCCCCCTCCCCCTTCGGGAAAAAAAACTTACCTCTCTGCTCCAACATCTCTCTTCTGTGATTGGTCAAATGTTGGAGCTGGGGGAAAAATCCATGATGCCGATTGTCTGACGAATTTTGGACTTTGTGTACGTGACAGTGGCCTCCAACATTTCTCCATTCATAGAAGCAGCCTGCTATTCCTGCTAGAATTATCTGCTTTTAAGGACATTGTGAAAACATGTAGTTTGGCAGGGGGCACCCAGATTTGAACTGGGGGGACCTCTTGATCTGCAGTCAAATGCTCTACCACTGAGCTACACCCCCCATAAACACGCACAGTCCATCACTGCAGATCAGCAGGTCTGACTGAAAACAAACTAAAGTATGAACCACAGGGGTCAGACTGAGACTTCTGAAATGTTTCATAAATAGACTGAATAGGTGAGGGCTTTGGGACGGGGCTCACTGCAGCATCTGCTGTTGATAGCTGCGGTTAGGTAAAGGTCCAAAGAGGATGTAGATCAGTGGTAGATGTTCATCAAAACAAAAGGCCACTCAAGTCAGAACCACTGCTCATCACTGCTAATCCATTGTGCTCTGCACGCATGGGTTGGAATCCTATCCTCGTCTGCATTCAGCTCATTTTTGTCTGTCCATGTTGCCGCCTGCTGTTCCAGGTAGAATTATCCTAAAAGTCTAACTTTAGGTCCATATTGAATGATAATTGAAACCTGTTGAAGGTTATTGTAAAAGGTTATCTGGATGTACTGTATTCGCTTTCAAAGATGTTGTCAGATCATTCCGTTTTTTCAACACAAGACTTTAGCTCTTTGGTTGGATGCGTCACGTTGAGTGGTTGTGTCTAAAAGGCTGTCAAAGACATCTTTCTTCCATTGTCTCCTCCAAACATTTGTAAACAGCTTTGAGGTTTCTCATATGTGTGTCATTTTTGCAGTGAAGCTGGCAGAAGTATGTGGTAGTGTGGCTGAGCGAGTACAATCTTGAAGTGTTTAATTAAACTGTTACAAACGGAGTGTTGCATCAGTGGCCAACCAACACTTCAAGTAACCCAAATGGGAAAGATCCTTATTGACAGCATTGTGCGCTTTGCTACATCTGAACTAAAGATACAAATAAAATAATCTAAATTGGCTTTTATTTTGAAACACTGCTCTTGAGACTGCTCTTGTTCTTTCTGCAGCTCAAAGCGTCAAGGAGTTGAAACGCAGCATAATGATAAAAATAAACAGTCTGTCCAGTCGGTAGAGCATGACACTGTGGGTTCAAGCCCCCTGTTGGGTGATAAGCCTCTTTTTTTTTTTTTTTTTTTTTTTTTAAGACCCAAAGTTACCCAGTAGAACTCTGCCAGCTTGCCTTCTTCCACACTGACTGGTCTGCTGGTCTGAAAATTCCCCCAACGTACGTGGCTGACCATCATGACTCTTACCAAAGTTTCTTTAGCATATAATAAACTGTCACATTAACTGTCACATGAATGTGCTTTGTGTAAACAATAAAAAAAAAATCCATCAGTTACCATCAAAGGATATGCTGATTCTGTGATGTCACAAAGGTTTTCATGACATCAAAGAGATCAAAGACTCCTCCCACTTTTTGTCATGAACTGCATAGTCCAAATGGCTCTTTGGTCTAGGGGTATGATTCTCGCTTAGGGTGCGAGACGTCCCAAGTTCAAATCCTGGACGAGCCCATCTGTTGCCGTTCAGTGAACAGGGGTGCTAACTGTTACACTATGAAGCTGTGTGAGGTTTGCTGTCTGGTTGTTAGTTGCAGTATCTTAGCAACTGAAGCAAGAGCAATGGTAGTTTTGTGGCTCATGCTGTGCTGAGGAGAAGGGATATTGGTGATTGACTGCTTTTCACAGGAGACAAACTTTCGTAGGAGTCATGATGGTCAGCCACTTACTTTGCAATATTTTCAGATCTATCTACATCTTGGTACTTCTTTTTACTGCTTTTCAGAATGCCTACCTAGTAAACAGGAGGTGCTGGGTTCACATTGCAGCAGTGCCTCTTTATTGAGTGTATATTATATTATAAATCTATATTAACTTTAAAATTTAATCAGCATACCAGCACTTCATGTAACTTCCTCTACAGAAGTTCAATTGAAAGGACACAGCAGTCAACTGCACAGTCTTCAAACCAGATACAGCACACAGCTGACACATTTCCTGTTCAGGATGGAATATGGCACCTCACTCAGTGCTTGTCCACATTTCAACAGCCAGCTTGTTATATCTGCAACATCTAAGATCAGAAGCAAGGCACTGCTGGGATTTGAACCCAGGTTCTCCTCTTTACAAGGCAGGTGCTTTGACCAGCTAAGCCACAGCACCACTATGAACAAATGTATACAGAGGATCTGGTAATGGAAGTGTAATGTGTAAACTGCAGGGACGTTCTTTGTCTCTTTTTTTGTGAAGATCAGATGGTTACCTGCTTCAACAGTCCTGTCAACCAGAATTATATCTGAAATATCAATAAAATATTGCAATCCACAGCCAGCATTTTGTTCTTTATGTGAAAGAAGCATCACGCCCTGCACCTTATATACCATTATGGTGCACTGATGCTACATGCTACATGCACTGTAGGGATAAAAAAAAAATTAACTAAGCACACTTTGAGAGCACAGATTTCATGACCCCTCTGCAAAATCAAACTTCTGACCAATGTAAGTAAAATGTGTAAAAACTGAGTTCATACAATATAGAATGAGAGACATCATCAATAGTCTGTGAACAGAGTCTGCAGTGCAAAAGTAAAGAAAATCCTCATCTCTGCTCACTAGTTAATTAACATTATCACATTAGAATAGAGTGCCTTTATTGTCAGTATTGTCAGTACATTAGGAATCATGTGTGTAATTTAGCAACTTCACAAAAGCTTCACGAATTTGAATTTCCAAAACATTAAAATAATACATCATCTTGATGAAATTAAAGATATTGTTGTCTAAAAACACCTCTTCATACTGTTACAGTTGCTAACTCCTGATCTAGACTAGTTTTCTAGATATTTGAGTTAATTTGAGGTAGTTGAGCCCAGAATACCTTTGTCCTCAAACACACAGCATGAGAGGTGAAAGAAAAGTGGTTTCTGTGGTTTCTTCTGTACATCAGAGTGGTGCTGTGGCTTAGCTGGTCAAAGTGCCTGCTTTGTAAACAGCAGATCCTGCTTTCAAATCTCAGCAGTGTCTAACTCTGCATGTTAAACTTTGCAGATATAACAGCTGAAACTTTTCCTTTCTGGACAAGCACTTGTTTAGCAATGCTGGGGATTGCACCAAAGCACTCATACATTGAAAGCACACATTCTACCACTGAGCTACAGCTACTTCCTTGATACTGGAACCTCAACCCAGCACCTTGACCCGCATCCTGCAGCACCTGTAGCAAATATTCCCCAGAGATCAGGTAAGAACTCTACACTTGTCTTTCCTCTGTTTGCATGTGTTCTTCAACAACATTCAATAGACATGATTAGCAGAGTCCTTCTTGGAAACTTCACTTTGTTACATCTAACTCAGCTACGTTAGACAGGTTTCTGAGGAGCTCAGATATCTGGGAGAGACTCAGAGTAGAACAGCTCCTCCTTTCTGATGCTCCACTGACTGAGCTACAGATGATTCAGTAACAGCTGAGTTATCTTTAGTCCAACAACTGCTGTCCATTCCTACCACAGGGAGCCACAGGCTTTAGTGTTTTCAGTCCTAACCTCTTTATTGTGAAAAAGTCAAATTACGTTATACAGATTTTTCATCCACTTTGGGGCAGGAAGGAGCTAACCTTGAGTCCGGCGCCTTAGACCACTCGGCCATCCTGACATGTGTCTCCAGCTGGCAGTCTCTGATGAGGAAACGTTAATGCTAGCTTTGATGGGACAGTGTCAGCTACACAGTGCACTGCAGTTAGCTGTCTATGAGGCAGCTGAGCTGCTGACCAGTCAGGGTGGAAGAATGCAAGCTGGCAGAGGCAGTGTTCTGCTGGGTAACTTTGGGTCTATAAAGCTATTTAAATTTAGACTCTCCTGTTCTACCGACTGAACTAGCCAGGTTGGTACAAGCACACGAAATGGCCAAAAAAGACAGACTGTTATGTGAATTTTAAAACGCGGTCTTCCGTGTGACAAGTGGAGATATGATAGGCTCTACTCATGAGTAGTCTGGCTGAAGCTGCCCGGATGTGTTTGGAGTGACCCCCATCAAATGTTCCCATCTCTGTTTGGGTGTGGGTTTGGCTGTGCAGTCAGCATTGGTGGTTCAGTGGTAGAAATCTTGCCTCCCATGCGAGAGGCCGGCGTTCAAATCTCAGCAAATGCAATGGCCATGGTGCTATGTGGAAAGTGATAGTCAGTCACTCTCTGATGTATATGCAGAGGATCTGTTAATGGAAGTGTAATGTGTATACTGTAAGGTGGTTTGTTTTAATGTAGGACTCTGCATCTACCTGAACCTGTTTGACTGCTGTGCTGTGACCCAACTTCTTTGTCTGAGGGTCCTCTTCGGAAAGATCCTTACTGATGACTTTGTTTTGCTTTCAGTCACATCTGTCCTCATTCAACTGATTCATCAATTAACTGTTGGCAGAAACTGTTTGTTCATTCTCTCATTTCAGCGTTAGGAAGCAATGCCTGCTATAAAAGGCATTCATGTGGGAGACCTAGAATCCATCATGCGTTACACTAAGAGGCCAGTCATCATCAGACATCACATTCACCTGATTTTGTACACAGGCTGGATCCAGAGCAGAGCTGGGCATTATGCAACGCGCCAGATTGCTACTTCGTAAAATTGCAATTACATTGTAAATTGCAGTGCGCCATTTATGAGTCAGTATGTTCTGTTCATGAATGTTTAAGTTTATGCTTATTTATGCTTATTGTGTATGGAGCTTTGACTGTTACCAAACTGTTACCTTAACAGGTGAAGGTTCATTCTGATGGAATGAACTTTTTCTACACAAGCTGCATGAATGTGACACAGAGTTCATGTTTAAAGTATTTTTCTTCAGTACTCTTATTGTGTATGGAGCTCTGACTGTTGACATAAGTGCAGGTGACCTAAATTCAGCAGCATCATCAATGTCCTCATCTCATCCAAAAGGCTTCATCAGAGAGATCACCGTTGCAGGGGCTCAGAAGCTATCTGGTTAGCTAATGCTGCCAGACCATGCAGGGGATGTAGGTCAGCGGTAGAACGTGCACTTCCCATGTGTAAGTGTCGATCTATAACATCTTACATTATGAACGAGGCACTGCTGGGATTTGAACCCAGGACTGGGCTGATGTAGCTTCCAACCTGAGGCATCAGGGGTCGGGATGGAGCGCTGGGCTGCTCTCTACAGAGTCCCACCATCAGAGAAGCAGTTCTCTGTCTTTTCAAAGAAACTTCATTCCTTGCATTAGCGTGCGTGGTTGTTGTAGCCGAGTGGTTAAGGCGATGGACTTGAAATCTGTTGGGTCCCCTGCGCAGGTTCAAATCCTGCCAACATCAGTTTGTTGTTGTCACAACACGTTCTGGTTTCATGCTTCTTCATTTTGCTGCCACAGTCCCGGTCATATTGGATGAACTGTTGGAGTTACTGCCTTCACTCCTGACGTCCAGCACAAGAATCATGCTGCATGTTAGGACAAATGACACTTCCTGTCTGAATACCCAAAGAACAACTCCAATCTCCTCCTTGAAGTTGCATCCTCATTCTGATCACCTGGCTCCTCACCTGGTCACTTATTGATACAAATACATACTAAGGCAATAGCCTACCCACTGAGCTAACTCCCTTGTGGTAACATACTAGTATGCATCCATAATTAAAAAACAAAGCTCAGTTCTTTGAAAGGACCCACAATAGCTGCTGAAACCTGGGATTGAAACAGCTTCAATCTAACGCTCTCCCAAATGAGCTATTGCAGCACAGCACACAGCCGAAGTGACTTCTCATTATTGCTTCCATGACCTGGAAGTGGAATTAAAGGTGTGTCCCTATCACCGGCCTTGATAATGATAACTGAGCATCAGTGAGTGCTCTCATCCTCTGAGATGAGTCCTAAAAACAGCACTCAGCTCTTGCTTGAGAACATGTGAAACTTGGTCCATAAAAACAACCAACTGTTGTTGGCATGATTTGAACCTGCGCGGGGAAACCCCAATGGATTTCAAGTCCATCACCTTAACCACTCCGCTACAACAACCATGTGCCATAAAAGCTTTCGATCTTCTTTGACAGCCTTTTTGGACACACAAACAGTCAGCGTGACGCATCCAACCTCACAATATTTCATGGTGTGGTTGAAAGAGGACGGAGAATATTGGAAATGTAAGTCAAAAAACCTGAGCTTGAACTGCACTCAGGTAATCAGGACAACCAATTCCTCAAGCTGGTAAAAACAATAACAACACAGGCTGTGACCAAACAGGTGTATTCACAGAGGGCAGAACTGCTGAAGGAAACCTGTCCACCTGACCGCTGCTGCTCTCCAAATTGATGCACAATGTCACATCTCTACTGTGATTTACAGAACCATGAGGAATCTTCCAAGTGTTTATTTGATTAAACAATGTTCCTCACAGTGCTGCAGTCTCAGCAGACATATCACAAGGGGAGTTCCACTTACCACCACTGCTGATCTGCAGAACTGTGGCATGGCTCATCTTGAGACTGCAGCTAAAGAGGGTCTTTTAAAAGTGTGGGCGTCAGTGCAGCATCAGTGCTGCCAATTTCTCTGCAGTTTGTCTCTGTAACCACGTCTGTGTCGGTGAACACTTGTGCTCATCATAGTTGTGTGTCACTTTCTCAAAGTATGCACAAAGTATGCACAATTCTTCACAAGTATGCACAATTGATGTCAGTATGCACAATTTATCAGCTGATGCAGGTAATTCTGTAACATATCAGCCTCAGTCCGATAAGTAAAACGGCCAATATCAACAACCAATGTTTATTTCTGTGTAGTTACCGTTTGTGTGTATGTTTCAGGAGGGGGAGGGGGATTTGGCCATGTGGAGTTTGTTTGGGCATGTGACAAGTTTTTCACAGATTTGAGTTTAAATGGAGGAGACTTGAGCTCCCTGCACTCTTGCTATATTCTAATATGTCTCTGACTCCACCTTAAACATTACTGTCTAACTGTATGATAAATGTGCTATGCAACATGTTGATTGCCAAACAAGCGCCACGTGGCCTGTTGGTCTAGCGGTATGATTCTCGCTTAGGATGTGAGAGATCCTGGGTTCAAATCCCTTGCAGTCGTTAGCAGTGCTAACCGTTACACCATAGAGCTGTGTGAGGTTTGCTGTCTGGTTGTTAGTTGCATTGCAAGAGCAATGGTAATGTTGTGGCTCATGCTGTGCTGAGGAGAACGCTTACGGCAGGTGAGGCAGAGATACATCCTCCCACCTCTGAGAGGAAAAACAAGCACTTATTCCTGAAGGTGAGCTGCTTTGTTCTCTACAGAGTCCCACCATCAGAGAAGCAGTTCTTGGTCTTTTCAAGGAAACTTCATTCCTCTTAACACATCTTTTACACATCTTTTACTCCAAATAGGAAAAAAAACAAAAATCCCATTTTAATGAACAACAACCAGTTCTAACTGGTTGATGCATTGTTGCAATGCTTGATTCCCATACCAGGAGTTGAACCCGGGCCACCTGGGTGAAAACCAGGAATCCTTACCACTAGACCACATGGGACACATTTTGTCACACTTTAGGCTGCTTAATAAAACCATCAGGCCAGGATAGACATTCTCTGATGGAGGCAGACTCTGGCCACAGCATGCTGGAGACACCGGACACAGGCACAGCAAAACCAGAAAGGAGGAATGCCCGCTGCCAAAAGCAGCAAACAGCTGCTTGGGTGAAAACCAGGAATCCTCACTGACAGATCATATGGGAAATGACTATACGACCCAATGGAGCTGAACAGAGAGGCGATCCCTGATGATCACCTCACATAAGAAGCATGTCACATGTTTTTCCAACACGTTCTGACTTAGGTTAAATGAGTCACGTTCAGCACATGACTAAGTTAACTGAACAAATGAGTTTGAACCACTCACTCCCTCACCAGTTATCCACCACTGCTGAGACCAGACCATGCTCAGATGGCATTTTCACTTTACAACAGCCAGAAAACATCATGAGGTGCCAAGTGGTTAAGGTGATGGAATGCTAATCCGTTGTGCTCTGCACATATGGGTTCGAATTCCTTCCTTGTCAGTCTTCAGCTCTCTTTAGTCTGACTAGAATTATCCTGAACGTCTGACTATATCTCCATCTTTCACGGTCTATAAATATCCCTGAAACCTGTTGATGGTGAACTTAAAAGTTCTCTGAGAGCTTTTCGTGTTCCATCAATATCATCAACATCAAAGGAGATACTGTGATGTCACAAAGGTTCTCATCAAAGAGATCAAAGACTCCTCCCAATCGTGGCCATGCCAGAAATCTTTGTACAACATTTTCTTCCTCTTTCTTTCATCGAATGTTCCTAAACTTCTATTAAAGCTTCTATTAAAGCTCTTAGTGAAACACATCACGGGTTCTAGGTCTTCCATGTGAATGCCTTTTATAGCAGGCATTTCTTCTTAATGCTGAAATGAAAGATAAAAAGCTATGCCGGAAGTTTCAAGGTGCTAACATTTCCAAACAGTTTGTACTAACAGTTAATTGAGGACAGATGTGACTTAAAGCACAGCAAAGATCTTCCCAAGAAGGCCCTCGAACCACCATCCTTTCAGTTAACAGCTGAACGTGCTGACCGATTGCACCACAGAGACATGTTCACCAGTCCCTGTTACAACCTGCTGTTCCAGCTGGAATTATCCTAAATGTTGCCCCACAATAAGAAGGTCGTTGGTTTGAATCTCAAACTGTCAGCTGTTTTTGAAAATATTGTCAGAGCAGTTTACTAAACAAACTGTCCCCTCATGGTCAAAGCACATGGTCCAAATATCTGATTTATATGAGTTCCAGCCAATGATGTTAGTGATAAGAGACGGCTTGACATGACGGGTTTCAATCTTACGTCCTTTTGAGGAACTGATGGAAAATAATCCTGTTGTTTATGAATAGTCCTGATTGGTGGTTTTTTCTGCTGCTCTTATTTCATTTCTTGTGGTTGTCCTGCAGAGTTGGTTGTCTGACTGTTCTCTGTGTTACTGATGCAGTAAAAAACTTTGAGAGTTCTTGACGTGTTTCGTGGCTTCTTTGGTCACATTTGCTCCCTTTGTGTCTGACAGAGATCCTGAACCTTCCCATTGCTGGATGTACTCCTGTGATGTGTGTTGGCCAATTCATTTCAAATATTTCTAAATCTGTCAGAAGGTCATTTCCCGTCTGTGTTCTTTGATCTTATGGTTAGCACTGTGGACTTTGAATCCAGTCATCTGAGTTCAAATCTCAGTGGAACCTCTGCCATCTGATTCAGTGTGATAGTGATTAAGAATAACACCCAAAATAGATACTCACCGACCTCTGTGGTTAGGTAAAGGTCCAAAGAGGATATAGATCAGTGGTAGACGTTCATCAAAACAAAAGGCCACTCAAAGCAGAACCACTGCTCAGTCTAACATTCAGACCATATCTTTGTGACAACAAACATGACGAGGTGGCCGACGACTCTCTCCTTCATTGCTGATAAATACATTAATGTGAGCAGTTAACTATCCGTCTATTCACACACAGTCGAGGTCGCTGCATGCTGAGGTGGCAGAGTGTCTAAGGCGATGGACTGCTAATCTACTGTATCCTGTGTGTGGGTTCACATCTCATTGTCTTCTGTGTTCAGCTGTCCATGTTGCAGCCTGCTATTCTAGGTAGAGTAATCCTAAACGTCTGACTTCAGGTCCATATATCAATCAAACTTGTTGAAGTTTAATTCAAAGGTTATCTGGATGTGTTGTATCTGCTTTCAGAGTTGTTGTCAGGTCATTAAGATTAAATAAGGAGCCTACAACTCCAAGACCAGTTAGTCAGAAAAACATGATGAGCCAAGTCCACAAATCACAATAGGATAATAATAGGATTTTCTTTCGCATAAAATAAACTGTCACATTAATGTCCTGAATGTGCTGTGTGTAAATAATGAGGTTCATCAAAACAAAGTCAGAACCAGAGCTCAGGCTGTTGGTACACAAACAAAGAAAGGCATACTTGTGGATTCACAAGATTATATCAGGATCTGACCTTTTCCTGTTCCATCAGTAACCATCAAAATACATACATTTGTCCCCAAAATACACCCTACAGCAGTAGAGGTGAAAGAAAAGCAGCTTCTGTCAGAAGTTGGATTTGAACCCATGCATCATGTATGAATGTTGAATGCTTATGTTGTCACCTGAAGATGTGATAGTTGTGTCTATCCTCAGCTGGGACATGAACATAATCTCAACACTTGTTGAGATCAACAAGCTCTAATCAACTCAACACGAGTTGATTTTGGAAACTCAGACTGGAGCTGGTTAACTGACATGTCAACTTTTCAATAGCTCAAAGGAGGCAGACTGGGTACTCGGCACTAAAACAACAGTTGAAATCTGCTTTACTTCCACTGCTAAAGAAAACTGCTGGGAGTTAAAACAAGCAAGGTTAATACTGAAGTATGTTTTCAAGAAGATCTTCCCTCTTCAGCTAGTGCAGCTTCAGTATGGCATTGTTACTATTGTAATGATGTCAAACTTTGGATAGTGAACAGCTGCCTGTTGCTAAAGAGCTGTTAGCAGAGGATGGTTTTGATCCATCGACCTCTGGGTTATGGGCTAGGCACGCTTCTGCTGCACCACTCTGCTGTAAAACACCCCAGATAGGACCCCATTGTTTATTATTTGCATCACTGCCTTAGCAGAGGATGGTTTCCATCATCCACCTCTGGGTTTTCAAGAAATGAAATAAGACCACCAATCAGGACATTTCATAAACAACAACAACAAGAAACAAAAAACATCACATGTATTCAAAAGTAGCCCAATTTTAATCTTGGCTGCTGACACAGACACCACGTCTGTGTCGGTGAACACTTGTGCTCCTCATAGTTGTGTGTCACTTTCTCAAAGGTTTGATGTCGGTATGCACAATGTATCAGCTGATGCTGGTAATTCTGTAACATATCAGCATCAGTCCGATGAGTAAAACGGCCAATATCAACAACCAATTTGTGTGTATGTTTCAGGAGGGCGAGGGGGATTTGGCCATGTGGAGTTTGTTTGGGCATGTCAAGTTTTTCACAGATTTGAGTTTAAATGGAGGAGAGTTGAGCTTAAACAAGTTCATACCCCTAGACCAATGAGCCTTTTACAGCAGGACATTTATGGCCTTTAAAATGTAGTCAAACGTTTTCTAAGGGGAAAAACTTAATGGTCCTGATGGTCTAGTGGCTAGGATTCGGCGCTCTCACTCCTGCGGCCTGGGTTAGATTCCCGGTCAGGGAAAATGTTTTTACTGAGAAATACAGGTGCTATTCTTCATATTTGATCAACGACCAACGAGCCATTAGCTGCAAGAGTCTGTCCAAGAGTCTGTCTAATGTAGCCAAGTTTCCAAGGAGGACTCTGCTAATCATGTCTCTTAAATGTTGATTAAGAACAGTTTAACGTGCAAACAGAGAACAAACACTTGTAGAGTTCTTACCTGAGCTCCGGTGATACAACACTCAACTGATGCAACACTCCGTTTATAACAGTTTTACATTTAATAAAACACTTCAAGATTGTACTCACTCCGCCACACTACCACATCATTCTGCCAGCTTCACTGCATGACAATGACACACATATGACATTATGGGCAACATGAAGACAAACGTTGTGTGTCACTTCCTTGAAGGTTAGGGTTAGTGATCCATCACCTGATGATGTCTTTCACTAGCTTCTATAACTTTTGTTGACAGGGAGACTAAAAATGCCTGAACTAGCTGATTAGTTTTCATTGACAAGGAACAAACTGGCAGTGGTGGGATTCAAACCCACGCCTCCGAAGAGACTGGAGCCTTAATCCAGCGCCTTGGACCGCTTGGCCACCCTACCCTGTGAATGAAAGTTATAGAAGCCATTTTCGCAGGGGAATTAGCTCAAATGGTACAGCGCTTGCTTAGCATGTGAGAGGTAGTGGGATCGATGGCCACATTCTTTAGCTCAAGACTTTAGCTCTTTGCAGATACAGCAAATATCATAATAACAAGTGAACTGTGTTTTAGCTGTCGCAGGAGCTCAGAAGCTATCTGGTTA
Organism: Echeneis naucrates; assembly: GCF_900963305.1. Lineage (NCBI taxonomy): Eukaryota > Metazoa > Chordata > Actinopteri > Carangiformes > Echeneidae > Echeneis > Echeneis naucrates. The sequence goes on from NW_021780168.1 coordinate 505,157, forward strand.
GCTAAAGCTGCTACACCATACAGGGAATGTAGCTCAGTGGTAGAATGTGTGCTTTCCATGTATGAATCCTTTGGTGCAATCCCCAGCATTACTAAACAAGCACAGGAAGTTCTTATTTTATCTAACACGCTGATATTTCAACCAGCACGTTGACTGGTTGTGTGTCCAAAAGGCTTCAAAGACATCTTTCAATTAAATTTAAAGAACAGTCAGACCGAACCTGAACGCTCCACCTGGACTCAGGTTCTGATTGGACCTCAGCTGATGTTAATAAGTGTAATCAGAGCAGAGAGCAGCTCCGGTATAAAACCAGAATCATTGATCCCCCACGCAACACAGATGCATACGTCACACTCTCTCATGTTTGCTTCAAATGGTGAGCTCAGCACCACAAAAGTAGTACAAAGAAGTACCAAGATGTACAGAGGATCTGAAAGTATTGCAAAGTAAGTGGCTGACCATCATGACTCCTACCAAAGTTTGTCTCCTGTGAAAAGCACTCAATCACCAATATCCCTTCTCCTCAGCACAGCATGAGCCACAGAATTGCCATTGCTCCTGCTTCAGTTGCCAAGATACTGCAACTAACAACCAGACAGCAAACCTCACACAGCTCCATAGTGTAACAGTTAGCACCCCTGTTGACTGAACGGCAACAGATGGGCTCGTCCAGGATTTGAACCCAGGACCTCTCGTACCCTAAGCGAGAATCATACCCCTAGACCAAGGGGTGTGGGCTGTAGAGTTCATGACAAAAAAGTGGGAGGAGTCTTTGATCCCTTTGATGTCAGTAGAACCTTTGTGACATCACAGAATCAGCATCTCCTTTGATGGTTACTGATGGAACGTTTGTGGTGTTTTTTTTTTATTATTAACCTCATTATTTACACACAGCACATTCAGGACATTAATGTGACAGTTTATTACATGCTAAAGAAACTTTGGTAAGAGTCATAATGGTCAGCCATGTACGTTGGGGGTTTTTTCAGATCCAAAATACATCCCTGTACATCAGAGTGGTGCTGTGGCTTAGTTGGTCAAAGCGCCTGTCTAGTAAACAGGAGATCCTGGTTTCAAATCCCAGCAGTAGGATTTGTCAATTTTTTTGGAGTTATATTTCCTAATTATGTAAATTGTTCTTTGTTGTGACATTGTTTCTTTTAATTAAAAGGAAAAAAAATCTTCTTTCATACCTTTGACCTTTTCTGTTAGATCCCCAACAGTGCTCATTAGTTTGATATATATAAAAACTTAATGTTGGATTTGATTCCACACACAAAAGTGTGTCATTAATCTTATGGATTCTACAGACTGAGGAGTTCATGTTCTCTTAGATTTATTTTACAGCTGTAGTAACAATAAATCTCCAGCAGGTGGAAGTATTGCTGCTCAGATGTCATGTACACTGTGGGACACACAATACTCACAGAGGACTTTATTGTGCTGCAGTGAGATGTATAAAAAGCTCCAGTTCTACAGTCAGAAGATGTCCAGTCTGAAGGTGGATGAGTTCTGACTGCAGAAGAAAGTTTCAGAGCATCTTCCAATGGCTGATTATTGATCTGTGATCAGGTTATGAGCTATAAACACTGATCACCTTCAGGTTGGTACAACAATCAATCAAATATGCTGCTTTCTGGGTCTTAACATTAATTATAAGTGTTGACAAAAAATGCTGTCTGTGACATTCACATTAGAATTCCAAACAATATGTAAACTCCATGTCTGAATAGAGGTGGATGTGTGAACGTGTGTTAAAATCAGAGAGAATTTACACTCATTCAACTCAAATCCAGGACCATCCCAAACATGACTATTAGTCCTGTCTGAGAGTTTCCTCCACTGACAGCAAACATACTGTATATCCATACTGATCACTGTGATCAGGTTTGAATCATCTCTGTGAGAATCCCACATGAAGCTGTCAGTCCTGCTGGATACACACACATCCCACTGAACACATTTTACCTCACTATCATATGAAGAAATATCACAAACCAGATGAACTTCTCAATGTGATGATCAGAGAGCCTTTAGATTTCATCATCATATGATAGAAACATGTTGGTTTTTTTATGAATATATTTTAATTTGTTAATGGCAGAGAGAGAGAGAGAGAGAGAGAGAGAGAGAGATGACCTGCAGGATCAACCCCTGGCTGGGACAGGGCTGTTTGTTCAACGAGTCAAGTTGAAATAATTAATTGAATTTCACCTGAGGTGATGCAGCTTCTTCCCTTTAGTGGTTCACATTATAGACTCCACAGCAGTGATAGGTGACACTGATCTATGAAATAATGAAACCATGAGTCTTTCATGTTCAAGGCCTATTTGTGCAGGAAAGATCTTGAGTCTGGTACCTCAGACCACTGAGCCATCCTGACACGTGTGTCCAGCTGCCAGTCTGTGTGTAACCCTGTTAAAAAAAAGGGTCAATAAATAGTTTAAATATGTTCATGTTTGATAAATTGTGGTTAAAAGTATTAAGAATAATATTTCATGAAAAAGCTTAAAAGATACAAATGTGCACTTTAACATATTTTGTTTTATTTTGAAAAGCCACCGGGTTAAGAAAGAAGTACAGATCGTGAAAATTGTAATTCTGGTAATTAATTGGTTAAGAGCTGGCGAAACAGGAAGTGTATGTATTGTTGTGTGTGAAAAAAAAAAAAAAAAAAAAAAACTTGACAGTTGCGAGAGGAAGAGCGGGAGACTCGAGGAGGAGAAGCGAGGACTGCTGGCGTTCAATGTGGCAGAGTGAGCAAATATGCAGAACACGGACATTGTTTGTAAGAATATCAGGAGATAAGCGGACAGTGAATCTCGTAGTGACTGATATTCAGCGCAACACCGCGTTCCAGTGGAAGGACGAATACTTTGGCAGAGAGTATTCCATGAGGAGCACCGCTAACCGCTAATGCTGCTCGCATTAGCTTAGCTACTTCATTCACGTGCAGCTAGACCAGCTACTCGACTACGGGAGAAGTTAGCCTGCTGTGTGCCGGACCTGTTAAGACAGTCAGCGGTGACGTTCTACCGGGAGTGTGGGAGTCATCTGCAGCCGTCTTGGCAGCAACACGCTGATCCAGACAGGAAGAATAGTCACCATCCGCCCATGCATCAGCAACCCGCTGGTACTGCATACGGGACGAGGACGCCATCACTGCAGTGAGTCTCTTGGCTGTTTTATTTCAGCGCTTTAGCGTGAAACAGCCATTGTGTTTCTGGCTACAACGCACACGAGCATCGCTTCGGGCCTGCATCGTTAATATCCTTTTTTTCAGTTAGTTATAACTGCCGGCTTTAGGTGTGTTATTAATTTCTTATTAATGAGTGCACTCAAAATAAGGTGTTATTTGAATATTTAGAAATCGATAAGTTAAAGGTACAGAAAGGTTTTGAATTGGAGTGTTTATTTTGTGTGTATTTTCATTGTTGAGCGAGCATTTGTGTTTATATTTACATCAGTAAATCTTTAAAATTGACCTTTCTTCTGGTTATTTGTGTTTGACATATTATTGTTGTTTACAAAGTGTTAAAAGGGTACTTACAGGTGGTGAAGAAAATTTAATTATTTCATTTATCTATAGTTTTGAGTAAAATCATTAAAAATTAGTGTAAATACATTCGATGAGTAGATGAAAGTGGTTTGTATCATAGTATAAATAGATATTAGTTGGCCAATATTAAATTACAGTATACTTCTCATTTGGTATTAGTTAACCTTAAAGAAAGAGATTTCTAAACTGTAAGAACTTGGGAAGCGTACCTCATAAACATAGACAGGCCGTCTAGAGGGCGCTACATAAATGGAGGCACCGCTGGGATTGTGGGTTAATTAATGCTGAAATTGGTGATTAGTGACTGTAAATTTCATAGTGTGTGAACTATTTAACTAAAAAAAAAAAAAAACCCCAAAACAATATATAGTGATATCTAACTAATAGCAGCTTAAGTGTCACAATGTACAGGAACAAGCTGAAGAACTGGTGTCGGGGTGAAAACCTGGAGGAGAGCCATGCCTTACTGACCATCGTTCCTGAGAAAACAGAAACAGCTCACATAGTAGAGACATTGGAAACTGTTAAGTGCCTGGGACGGGTACGAGTGAGAGGAAGAATGTTAAACGAAACTACAAATGAAGTGCTGGTGCTTTGCGAGTGCAAAGAGGAATTGACTGATGCAGACGTCCCAAGTGAAGTTTTGAGCTCAGATGGACAGACTGCATGGAAAATATTCACGACAACTCAGAGCTCAGACCCTGATTTGGATTTTAACCATAAACTGTATGCTCTTCTACAAGCAGAAGGAAAGTCTACAGAGGATGTGCAAGCCTTGTTGACACCGCACATACCTTCATCTACAGAAGCCATCCTTCGTGCTGTGGGTGATCTGTTTGATAAAACTGTCAAGCCCTCAGCAGAAAGTGGAGGATACCGCCGCCTGCGGATCTTTTCCGGTATTGTGCCTATACCAGCAGGAGAGGAACAATTCGACCACTGGTTAGAGCAAGCTTACCTGATGGTTGAAGAGAGTGAGGGCTCTGCAAAAGATAAGAGGAGAAAGATAATGGAGAGTTTAAAGGGACCAGCTCTGGAAGTGATAAAAGCAGTGCGTCTCTCCAATCCGGACATTGCCCCTGACAAGTGCTTGGAGGCTCTGGAAAACGCCTTTGGATTAGCAGAATCTGGAGACGATTTGTATTTCACATTCAGAATGCAGCAGCAGCAACCAGGTGAGAAGCTATCTGATTTCCTCAGGAGATTAGAACGTTGCCTGTCCAAAGTGGTACAACGAGGTGGTCTCACTCCCCTAGCCATGGATGGTGCACGGCTTGAACAGCTTCTGAGGGGTGCAGTTAATGCCGATCTGATGTTAATTCAACTGCGACTGAGGGAAAGAAGGGCTAATCCACCAACTTTCTTCGAGCTCCTGAAAGAAATTCGTACAGAGGAAGAATATGAATCTTCTCGAGCAAAGCTGAACCATTCAGTGTATACAGTTCATGCCAAGCATCAAGAAGAAAACAAACACTCAGAGATACAGACTTTGAGAGCTGAAATTAAAGAAGTGAAATCAATGTTTGCTGCGCTCTCTACACAGGACAAAGAGACACAAAATGAGAAATTTCCGACTAAAGTGAGAAATGCCCCAGAGACTAATGCTGATCCAGAAGTGATAGCTCTGAGGAAACAACTGAAACAGTTACAACAAAAGGTGAACTCCAGATTACCTCAACCATCTACACCTTCTCCCACAGTGATGACTGTAAACACCCAAAACAGACAAGGGGCTGAGACAGAAGAGCGTTTCTGCTATCGCTGTGGTGAAAATGGACACATGGCAGGGAAGTGCAGAAACCCTGAGAACCAAAGCAAAGTGATCCAAAGACTCATTCAAGCTCTTAAAAAAGCAAAGACCCATACCTCTCAACCTACTACTGATGCCCCCTCACCCACAACTGACTGTACTGTGAGGAGAAGTGTAGTAGATCAGCTTGCCCCAACAGGTATACCAGAGGGTCTAATAGGGCCACCATCTTTGGAGCCCCTGAAAGTTAATGGACATTTGTGTGATGCATTACTCGACAGTGGCTCAAGAGTTAGCATCATCTTTGAATCCTGGTACAGGAGACATCTTGCTGATACTCCTATTCGCCCCGTAAGTGATCTTAACATTTGGGGTTTAAGTGACTCTGATTACCCTTACCTTGGTTACGTAGCAGTGGAACTAGAGTTTCCCAAAAAGGTAGCGGGTACCCCAACAGCCCTGTCAGCCCTGGCTCTCATTTGCCCCGATCCACCTGGTCCTGATCAGACACCTGTAATTCTCGGGACCAATACCAAGGCTAACCTATCCAAGCGGCTAGCCCAGCTGCGTGACGATAGAGTTCAAGGTACTGTAGCTCACACCTTTGGCATACAGAACACTTCCCCAGAAACCGTGAAAGATAAAGCCATAGACTTGTTAAATGAAGAGGATGATGAAATAGGTTGTGTAAAGTTGGAGGGTCGAAGCTCACTTGTCCTACCTGCAGGTAGCAGCAGTAAAGTAGTCTGCAAACTGGTGCTTAGAAAGTCCCTGCCAGATGACATCTTGATAGTAGAGGCCTCCAGTACAGCTACTCTCCCATCAGGCGTCATGCTCCAACCTATGGCAATACCTAGTAAGGCTGTGGACATTAACCGGCTGACAGTTGTGGTTCATAATGAATCGCAGAAAGAAGTGACCATTCCTGCCGGTGCTGTCCTGGGTCACCTGTGTGTAGCTGATGTGGTTACCACAGTGCCGAAACAGAAGCAAGAGACAGAGGATGCTTTTGATGTCAGCATGATCAACTTTGGTGAGTCACCTGTCCCTGAACCATGGAAAGCAAGTCTCAGACAAAAACTGTCTGAAAGAGCCGATGTATTCTCCCTCCATGAACTGGATGTGGGACTCGCCAAAGAAGTGGAACACACGATCCGCTTATCTGATTCACGACCCTTTCGTGAACGCTCCAGACGCATCGCCCCAGCGGATATCGACGACGTGAGGCGTCATATCCAAAAGTTACTAGCATCAGGCATCATCAAAGAGTCCAGAAGTCCATATGCATCGCCCATAGTGGTTGTGAGGAAAAAGAATGGGGATGTAAGGATGTGCATTGACTACCGCACACTCAACAGCCGCACTGTCCCAGACCAATACACTACCCCACGCATCGATGAGGCTCTTGACTGCCTGTCGGGTAGTAAATGGTTCTCAGTGATTGACTTAAGAAGTGGTTACTATCAAATAACCATGAAAGAAGAGGATAAAGAAAAGACTGCCTTTATCTGCCCTCTCGGGTTCTACCAGTTCGAGAGGATGCCTCAAGGTATAACTGGAGCTCCTGCAACCTTCCAGCGCCTCATGGAGAGAGCAGTTGGAGACATGAACATGCTCCAAGTAATAGTCTATCTGGATGATCTGATCATATTTGGAAAGACTCTGGCAGAACATGAAGAGAGACTATTAAAGGTTCTGGACAGACTCAGAGAGGTAGGCCTCAAGATTTCACTTGACAAATGTCAGTTTTGCCAAACAAAGGTCAAGTATGTGGGTCATATTGTGACTGCTGAGGGTGTTGCTGCTGACCCTGCAAAAATCGAAGCTGTGACCACTTGGCCTCAACCTTACAATCTCAAGACCCTACGATCCTTTTTGGGTTTTTGTGGTTATTATAGGCGATTTATCCACAACTACTCCTCCATCGTCCGCTCTTTGACTGACCTGACTAAAGGTTATGGTCCCCCTCAGCGTAGCAAAAAGCCAGTAAAAGGGAAAAGAGATGTTTATTTGGATGAGAAGGAACCGTTTGGAGACAGGTGGGACGAGTCATGCACTGAAGCCTTTGAGAAAATCAAACAGTGTTTGACAAATGCCCCTGTGCTCGCCTTTGCAGACCCTGACAAGCCCTACACACTGCATGTCGATGCTAGCCTTACAGGGCTGGGAGCTGTGCTTTATCAGGCATATCCAGAAGGGTTGCGACCAGTGGCGTTCGCAAGCAGAAAACTGAGCTCGTCAGAGAAAAACTACGCCATCCATCAGTTAGAGTTTCTGTCGCTGAAATGGGCAGTTGTGGAGAAATTTCATGACTATCTCTACGGAGCCCACTTTACTGTGCGTACAGATAACAACCCTCTAACTTATGTCCTGACAACAGCAAAGCTCAACGCCACAGGACATCGATGGCTGTCGGACTTGTCAGTGTACGATTTTGACATTATCTACAGGCCAGGTAGAAATAACATTGATGCTGATCTATTGTCACGCATAGAGGCAAGAGATGAGGAGACGGAATGGCAGAGCATCTCGCAGGCTGGAGTCAAGTCAATCTGCCAGCGAGTCGGTGTTCTGGGCCCATCGGCAGACTTCCCCAAGTATGCTGAACAGCTTGGAGCTCCACCTGACTGCATTCCTGATGTGTATGCTTACCCCACACGTCTTCAGCTTACCTCACTGGAACAAATGTCCAAGCAAGACTTGATGGCAGCCCAAACCCAAGACAGCTTGATAGCACCCACCATACAAGCTATAAAGTGTGGCAAGTGGAAAGAAAATCCAGAGTTACTCCCTATGAAAAGAGAGATGAGTAAGCTAGTCATGACTGACGGGTTACTACATCGAGTGAGCACATGCCACACAGGAAAAAAGACACAGCAGCTAGTGCTACCTGCCAAGTTCAAAGCAGTAGTACTCAAAGCCATGCACGATGACCTTGGTCATTTAGGAGTGGACAGAGTCACTGACATGATCAGGAGCCGATTCTTCTGGCCAAAGATGTCAGTTGATGTAGAGCAATATGTGAAAAACTGCGGAGAGTGTGTGCTCAGGAAGACTCCGTGTCAAAGAGCTGCACCGTTACATCAGATAGTGAGCTCTGGACCAATGGACCTCGTCTGTATTGACTTCCTGTCTATGGAACCAGATTCAAGAGGAGTGAGTAATGTGCTTGTCATAACTGACCATTTTACGAGATACGCCCAAGCTTTCCCCACTCTCAATCAAAAAGCTCTCACCGTGGCGAAAGTCTTAGTGGAAAAGTACTTTGTACATTATGGCTTGCCATCTCGTATTCACTCTGATCAAGGCAGAGACTTTGAGTCTCGACTCATTAAAGAGCTGCTAAAGATACTGGGAATACAGAAGTCAAGGACCACCCCTTACCACCCCCAGGGTGATCCCCAACCTGAACGTTTCAACAGAACTCTGTTGTCCATGTTGGCCACACTCAACCAAGAGAAGAAGCGGCAATGGAGTCAGCATGTTGTGCACCTGGTGCATGCATACAATAGCACCAAGTGTGATGCCACGGGATACTCTCCATATATGCTGATGTTTGGCCGGGAGGCCCGACTCCCACTGGATGTATGCTTTGGGACATGCCCAGATGGCAAAGCTGAACAACCACATTCTGCATATGTTGCCAAACTGAAAGAAGATTTGCAGACAGCCTATAACTTGGCCACAGAGGTCTCTAACAAGAGACACCAGCAAAATAAAAAGGCATACGACAAGAGACTTAGGTTCCACAAACTAGAACCTGGCGACAGAGTATTGCTGAAAAACCTTGGATTGAAGGGAAAACACAAACTGGAAAATCGCTGGTACAATGTCCCTTATCTTGTAGTGGACAAGTTGCCAAACTTGCCTGTTTACAGAGTAAAGCCACTAAATGTCAAAGGGAAGGCCAAAACATTGCACAGAGATAATCTCCTTCCTATAGGAGATAGAGTGAGGATACCAGTGCAAGAGGAAATGGAGAATGTTCCAAGGAGACCTGTGACTCGAAGTCGTGTTCCCATCCGACACCAAAGAAACTCCACAAATCACACTGTACAAAGAGAAAGTAATACCTTGAGTGATTCTTCGGATCTGGAGTGTGAATGGCCGACCAAACCTTACAGGGAGTTAATGGGAAATCTCATCCGAAGGAGAGAAAGATATAGTGCTGGAGGATCAGAGCAGTTGGAAGTCCTCAGTCCTTCAGAAGAAAGTCACTCAGAGAGAGACCACACCCCTGTAGAGCATGTTCGAGATGTTCCTCAAGAAACCGACTCTGAGTCAGGACCACTCTCCAGTGAAGAAGAACAAGAAGAACTACCCTCGAGCTGTTCTAATGTACATGTGACACCAAAGCCAAGTAGGCCAAAAAGATCATTGAAACCAGTTGTAAGACTTACTTATGATGAGCCAGGAAAGGCTAAAGATCAACCCATTACTATTGTACATAGAGGGGTTACTATAAAAATTGGTAAGCACTAAGCTGGGTCTACATAAATTCATCCTTGATACTTTGTGTATAAACTTAAGTTAAGTTTTGTAATCTGATGAGGACATCAGACGTTTAAAGGGGGGAGGGTGTAACCCTGTTAAAAAAAAGGGTCAATAAATAGTTTAAATATGTTCATGTTTGATAAATTGTGGTTAAAAGTATTAAGAATAATATTTCATGAAAAAGCTTAAAAGATACAAATGTGCACTTTAACATATTTTGTTTTATTTTGAAAAGCCACCGGGCTAAGAAAGAAGTACAGATCGTGAAAATTGTAATTCTGGTAATTAATTGGTTAAGAGCTGGCGAAACAGGAAGTGTATGTATTGTTGTGTGTGAAAAAAAAAAAAAAAAAAAAACTTGACAGTTGCGAGAGGAAGAGCGGGAGACTCGAGGAGGAGAAGCGAGGACTGCTGGCGTTCAATGTGGCAGAGTGAGCAAATATGCAGAACACGGACATTGTTTGTAAGAATATCAGGAGATAAGCGGACAGTGAATCTCGTAGTGACTGATATTCAGCGCAACACCGCGTTCCAGTGGAAGGACGAATACTTTGGCAGAGAGTATTCCATGAGGAGCACCGCTAACCGCTAATGCTGCTCGCATTAGCTTAGCTACTTCATTCACGTGCAGCTAGACCAGCTACTCGACTACGGGAGAAGTTAGCCTGCTGTGTGCCGGACCTGTTAAGACAGTCAGCGGTGACGTTCTACCGGGAGTGTGGGAGTCATCTGCAGCCGTCTTGGCAGCAACACGCTGATCCAGACAGGAAGAATAGTCACCATCCGCCCATGCATCAGCAACCCGCTGGTACTGCATACGGGACGAGGACGCCATCACTGCAGTGAGTCTCTTGGCTGTTTTATTTCAGCGCTTTAGCGTGAAACAGCCATTGTGTTTCTGGCTACAACGCACACGAGCATCGCTTCGGGCCTGCATCGTTAATATCCTTTTTTTCAGTTAGTTATAACTGCCGGCTTTAGGTGTGTTATTAATTTCTTATTAATGAGTGCACTCAAAATAAGGTGTTATTTGAATATTTAGAAATTGATAAGTTAAAGGTACAGAAAGGTTTTGAATTGGAGTGTTTATTTTGTGTGTATTTTCATTGTTGAGCGAGCATTTGTGTTTATATTTACATCAGTAAATCTTTAAAATTGACCTTTCTTCTGGTTATTTGTGTTTGACATATTATTGTTGTTTACAAAGTGTTAAAAGGGTACTTACAGGTGGTGAAGAAAATTTAATTATTTCATTTATCTATAGTTTTGAGTAAAATCATTAAAAATTAGTGTAAATACATTCGATGAGTAGATGAAAGTGGTTTGTATCATAGTATAAATAGATATTAGTTGGCCAATATTAAATTACAGTATACTTCTCATTTGGTATTAGTTAACCTTAAAGAAAGAGATTTCTAAACTGTAAGAACTTGGGAAGCGTACCTCATAAACATAGACAGGCCGTCTAGAGGGCGCTACATGTGAAACAGAAAAGTTAATGCTAGCTTTGACAGGACAGTGGTAGGACGGGTATCAAGGATATTAAGAGAATGTTCAAGAAGGACCTAAAGTCAGACATTTATTCTGCCTAGAGCAGCAGGCTGCAACATGGATAGCCTCAAGTGAGCTAAACACCGGAGGACAGGATTCAAACCCACGCATGCAGAGCACAACAGATTAGTAGTCCATCACCTTAAGCACTCAGCCATCTCATCATCATCATCTTGATTGGACTTTCGTGATGAAGGTCTACCACTGATCTACATCCTCTTTGGACCTTTACCTAACCACAGAGGCTCTGAGCTACTGCAGCAGGTGAAAAGAGAAACTGTGTGATGAAGCCTCCTCTCTGCTCAGGGTTGGACCATGAACCTCTGTTTTGGGTGGTGGTTGGCTGTTTCTCACTCATCTGATCAGAGAACTCACCGTCATGACTCTTACCAGTTTGTCTCCTATGAAAAGGCTCTCACCAATTTGGATTGAGGATTTCAGCTGTAAGCCTCTACAGTCCTCCACTCTACCAACTGAGCTATTGAAGGAAGCCGTTAGCATGTTTGTCTTCTTGTCACCTTTGACTAATATTTACAGATTTGACATTACTTCACAAATCCAGCCACGTCTGAGTTTCCACAACTAGTTTCATTATAAATTCTGATGGCCACCAAAACAAAAATCGCAGATTCAAATTAAATCAGATTTATTCATATATTACAAAATCATAACATTCATAAATTCATAACATTCAAAATTCATATATCCTTAGGTCGCTGGTTCAAATCCGGCTCGAAAGGGGCCATTTTTTTCATCGGCCTCATCCAGCACAGTGATGAGTCTGCCTACAGACAGGAAGTGTGAGTGTTGAGAGATCAGAGTGTTGCACAAGATAAGCACTTCCTGTGCTTCATTATCAATGCTGAAGATGGCAGGGATTGAACCCGGGGCCTCATACATTTTGGAATACATTTTCAGTGCATATTTGTATTTTCACTGCAGCGTGCTGTATTTTCCAAAAAGTACAAACAGCTGTTTGTTCTGCGTACTTAATAATAAGCCTAAAAACCTCTAAATAGGCCAGTTAGCTCATCTGAGTGTGGTGCTAATAATACCAAGGTCATGGGTTCAATGCCACACTCAAAAGTTTAACCCATGTAGCAGCCGGTGTTTGCTCATGATGACACCATGCAGGGCTTTAATGATTACTTTGTTTATGTGTGGGTGTTTTTGAATGTCAGATCTTTGTAGTCAGCGTTTACTTGTGTCACTCTGGTAAATGAGCTATTCTAGAAAAAACACACTTTCTCCCCGTCGGGGAATCGAACCCCGGTGTTCCACGTGACAGGCGGAGATACTGTCCACTATACTAACGAGGAGCTGCAAAGACAAACCTCACGTGATGCGTGATTTCACTTCCCCTGTGGAAAAACAACATGACAATGGGCTCGCCCGGGACCTCTCGCACCCGAAGTGAGAATCACACCCCTAGACCAACGAGCCTTTTATAGCAGGATATTTATTGCATTTAAAATGTAGTCAAATGTTCTGAGGGGGAGAACTTTTCAGTCATCAAAAAAATCTCACACAGAGCATTGATCATATACTACAACATTGAGTGTGCACCAGCTCCCTGGTGGTCTAGTGGCTAGGATTGGACTATTTTTTACTAGTTTTGGACTGCTCGGCCACTCTACCACCTTCACAGAAGGAATGACACCCATGTGACATTATGAGAAACCTCAAAGGTTTGGAGGAGAGAAGAGTATGTGGCCATGACTGTCCTGTGAGCTTAATTCACAATATGGCATGTCCTCTACCACTGAGCTACATCCTCTTTGGACCTTTACTGAACCACAGAGGGTCTAAGCTACTGCAGCAGGTGAAAAGAGAAACTGTTTCATGAAGCCTCCTCTCTGCTCAGGGTTGGATTGTGAGCATATCTTTTGGGTGGAGTGTTATTGTAGTCAGTCTCCCACTAATTCAGAAGACAGAAGTTTTTTTCTTGCCCCCCAATCCAATGTAAAATTTAAGGGAAATAGTCAGTTTAGTTTGTGCTGCTATGGTTCTTCAGTTACTAAAGCATATTTTTTACGTCATTCCGGAGTTCACCCAGCCCCTCATCCACTCCGAATGGACGCGAAACGGTACCGTTCATTTGTTCATTTGATGAAATGAGTTCATCCTCTCATCTGAACTTTATCAAGGGAGATGAAAATAAACGAATCACAATTGATTTTACTTAAATTTAACACCACTTATTTGTCCAATAACAGCTAATTTGTGTTTCACTTCATTCATACGCGAGACGAGTCATGTGCGTCTTTGTGCGCATGCGCTCATCCATCCGAATCAAACGCGAGAGTGACGTATGTCGTGGTCGCATGGGAGAGCGATGAAAGACAGGAAATGGCTTTGCTCTCCAGTGACATCCTACTGGATAAGGTACTGGCCTCCTAAGCCAGAGGTTAACTGAGCAAAGTCCAACTGCACTCAGCTGTCATGCTGTGCAAGTTACAGAGATTCTCCAACATACTCTGTAGCTCCCCATCTAGAGGACTTGCTCCATGAAAGCAAGCAACCGTTATTGGCAGGATTTGAACCTGCGCAGGGAAACCGCAATGGATTTCTAGTCCATCCCCTTAACCACTCGGCCACAACAACCACATACTGGAAAGCTTCCATGACTCAGCATTCTCCAGACTGGATAGTTTTCTCCTCAAAGGACAGAGCACCTTCTTGTTGTGAGGAAGCACAGCCACTCTTTTTCGCAGAGTTCACTGAGGGGATTATACTGCAGACAAACCTGGAGGGGAAGCGTGTGTTTGGGGACATCTGGAGAGAATTGGACCTGGTAGGACCCTCCAAGCCTACTTGGGTCTGAAAAGAGACAACAAAACAAGCCTGAGATGCTGCAAATGTGATGTCTATGTTTGTAAGGCCCACTCTGACATGAGTGTCAAATGCCACTCATGTGCATGAATTCACATACACACACAACTTCATGTTGAGGAGTTATGTCTCTGGTTATCTATTTCTTTTTTGTGTTGTCTCTGATTGTAGCGCACAAACTTTCTTTAAGTGACAGAGGTAGACACTGAGACAGCCACTGACTTTCACACCTACAGGCCATTTAGACTCACCATGAAAGCCAACATCAGAAAATGAACTACAACTGTGCCTCTTCCCAATAACACTGAACAGGGTAACAATATTAACTACAGCTGCACATTCAACAAGGACAGAAAATGGAAGAAGAGCATCTGTACATGAGGCCTTTTCTGACCGTGGTCCTCAGAACAAATGTCCATCCCTCTTGAACTGAAGAATCTGGAGTCATGCAGCATTTGTTCATCAAGGCTTTTTGAACCTTCCTTCTCTCAGCTGGTGTCCATCCATCCAGCGTACCACAGAGCAGGAAGAATAAAAGAAAGCACAAATAAATGAATTCCACACATACAGTAACAGCACAATGCTGGAAACTAATCGGTAAACTGTTACAAAGGAAATGACCAGTCTGCAGTCTTTGCTCTGATCATTGTAACTTTGTGTTATTGTTGTAACTGATAAGTTAAGCTGCACTTCTAATGACCACCAGGGGGCAGTTCCACTGGTTGGAAGAAGACTTCAGACTGCATTGAAGTATATGGAGAGAACAACACCAAGTTCTGAGATGCTGCTTGTGGCCAGTATGGGCTGTTGATTCATTTCTGCAAAAGTGTTTCTCTTTGGGGTTGTCCTGCTTGGAATTTTGACAAAATATTTTATTTGTTTCTTGAAATCAGCTGAATTCACAAATTTGTCATCAACATTTCCTGAACTGAAGCACAGACTTGTGATGTGAGATGTGGTTGGAATTGAAACTTTCTGCTGAAGGAGGACAGGGTGCATGTCGGAGCAGTTTCATTTTAGTTTAAGATTAGTCAGGTGAGTAAAATAAGATAAGAAAAGTCTGAAAGAGAGTCCATTGCAACGGTGGCACAAAGATTAATCTGAAACAAAGGCTTTATGTGACTTGGTGGATTCAGTGAGAGACACTGATGATTATTTTCTGCATCAGTGCTTCTCTTTGGAGTTGTTCTTGTTCAATGGTCAACAAAAAAAAGATGAAGATTGCCATTTACTTAGATTCTTCTATGCAATCAGCTGACTGCATGAATTCATCCCCAACATTAACCAAACTGAAGCACAGCTCTGTGTTCTGAGAGCAGTACGTGATATTTGTTGGGGCAGAGTTGGTGATTTCATAAGTCAATCACAAGGACAGCAAGTTTTATCAGTTTTTGGGGGATGGGGGTCAAGAAAGTAGTTTGAAAGTCATGATTCATGAAGATTCGTGACTCACGCTGCTGTGTCCTGGTATGAAGCACAGTGGTTCTGTCAATGTGTCCTTTCTTTCTTCTTACCTTGACTGTTGGATTAAGTAATAGCTACTTCTTGGGGGAAAAGTTTGTGACCTCTAAATAATTTTTTGAGGTCTCAAATTTTACCTTAACTATTTCTACTGTTCTCTGCAGTCATGGTCATTCTCAACTGTACATATATTCTTACTGGCTCCTTTTGTAAATATAGAGTAGAGAATATAGAGTTGGTGATTTCAAATGTTGTTCATTCCGTCCAAGGATTAATCAGGACAGAGAGTTTATTCAACAAAAAAAAAAGTGTTGGTTGGAATAAAAACAACAACAAAGATGGCCATTTTGAAAAGATTTGTTCAGATCAGCTGCAGCAACACTAATCACCAGAGTTAACAGTCCTCTCACCATATGCTAACGGTCCTCATGAATTTCAGAGGATCGTTGTCTGTTCCTGATGGACTAAATGTGTTCTTCATTACAAACCATTACCAAGACCATTGAAACCGCCCGAACAAAGTAGGCAGGGAGCTGTGGGAGTGGTTTCATTCAGGTAGAAGATGGGCAAAATCCTGAAAGGGAGTCCATTGGAACTGACACAACAAGGAAGTGGCTGCAAAGACTCTTTGGAGGAGAACATGTGAGGTAAAAATTAGAGGTTAATGTGACTTCTATTCTCTTTGCTCTCTTTTCCCCTTTTGGGGTTAATTTACAAAAATGACATTAATTCTTGAAGCCATGTTTTCTTCAGCTCTAACTCGGATCACTCCAATCAGAGGCATTGATGAATCCTTTGTACATAAGTGCTTCTCTTTGGGGTTGTCCTGGATTGAATTAAAACCAGTTTTGATAGATTTCTTCAGATCAGCTAAGTGAGTGAATTTGTCATGAACATTTCCCGAACTGAAGCACAGACTTGTATTCTGAGAGCAGTAAGTGCTGTCAAAAAGTGATTTCAAAAGTTAATCACAAGTACATGAGGTTCTATCAATTTTGGGGTGGTGGAGGTTAAGGAAGTAGTTTGAAAGTCACAAATGTTACCTTAACCTGAGCACTGACTTGACTGTTGAATTCAGTAAGTGCTACTTGTTGGGGCAGTGCTGACTGACAAAGACATCTTAGAATGCATCACTGATCATTTAAATTAGAAAGACTGATGTGCTTCTCTTTGGGGTTGTCCTGGACGGAATTAAAACCAGTTTTGATAATTTTCTTAAAGGCAGCTGAATTTGTCATCAACCTTTCCTGAACCGACACACAGACTTGTGTTCTGAAAGTAGTACATGCTCTTTGTTGGTGCTGTGTCAATGTAAAACAAAAATTTGAATCTCTAATTTTGGTTGAAATTGGTTGGAAAACAAAAAAAAAGAAGATTGCCATTTTGAACGGATTTGGTCAGATCAGCTGCAGCAACACTACCCTAATAACCAATCACCACAGTTAGCTGCCCTCTCACCATATGCTAAAGGACCTCATGAATTTAAGAGGATTGTTGTCTGTTCCTGATATGAACCATTACCAAGACCACTGAAACTGTCTCAACAAAGTAGACAGGGAGCTGTGGGAGTGGTTTCATTCAGACACAACAGGGAAGTGGCTGCAAGACTCTTTGGGGGAGATCATGTGTGAGCTATTTAACCCGGATCACTCCAATCAGAGACACTGATGAAGTATTTGTGCATAAGTGCTTCTCTTTGGGGTTGTCCTGGTTGGAATTTGGACAAAAATGATGAGCGATGTCATTCCTTCTTCGTCAATCACCACAACCGCAACTGCTATCAATGATGTGGGGGTGAGGGTTAAGAAAGTAGTTTGAAAGTCACAAATGTTACCTTAACTTGAGCACTGACTTGACTGTTGAATTCAGTAAGTGCTACTTGTTGGGGCAGCACTAACTGACAAACACAACGGGAGGTTTGGGAGCCATTTCTTCTTAGAATCTAACTCTGATCATTTCAATCAGAGACACAGATGACTCTTCTGCACAACATCTCTTCTTTGGGGTTGTCCTGGTTGGAATATTGAGGAAAAAGTAGTTAGCAGGATTAGTTGTGTAATGTATTAATTTGTCATCAGCATTTCCCCAACTGAAGCACAGACTTGTGTTCTGAGAGCAGTAAGTGCTATTAGTTGGGGTAGTGTTGGTGATTTCAGAAGTTTTCCTTCCTTTACCCATTTCCTATTAGATTCTTCTTAGAATCTAACTCAGATCACCTCAATAAGAAACACTGATGAATTCTTTGTGCACAAGTTCTTCTCTTTGGGGATTTCCTGGTTAGAGTTTCAACAAAATGATGCAGATTCCCATTTTGAACAGATTTCTCCTGATCAATTGAAGCAACACTACCCTAATCAGTAATCACCAGAGTTAGGTCAGAATGAAAGCTTAATGACTTAGCCAATTCAATGATAGACATTGATGATTATTTTCTGCATGGATATTTCTATTTTCTATGCTTTTTCCCCTTTCAGTTCCTGGTCTTTCAGTGTTGGAGCCATGCTTTCTTCTAACTCTGATCTCTCCAATGAGACACACTGATGAATTTTTGTGCATAAGTGCTTCTGGATTCCTCTGGATGGAATTTGGACAAAAGTTATAACCAGTTTCAGTAGATTTCTTGAGATCATGAATTTGTCATCGACATTTCCCAAACTGAAACACAGACTTGTGTTCTGGGAGCAGTGAGTGCTGTTTGTTGGGGTAATGTTGATGATTTCAAAAGTCAATCAAAGAGAGCTGAAGACTGACAAGGAAGAAATTCAAACCCATATTTGCAAAGGACAACGGATTAGCATTCCATCACCTTCACCACTTGGCACTTCATGATGTTTTCTGGCTGTTGTAAAGTGACAATGCCGTCTGAGCATGGTCTGGTCTCAGCAGTGGTGGATAACTGGTGAGGGAGTGAGTGGTTCAATCAAGTGGTTCCAATCATCATCAAAGTGTATTAATTAAATGTTCCTAAACTTCTATTAAAGGCAGCATTATTGCAGCAGGCAGCACTCTATGGTGGAGGTCATGAGAAAAAGTGGGAGGAGTCTTTGATCTCTGTGATGTCATTAGAACCTTTGTGACATCACAGAATCAGCATCTCCTTTGATGGTTACTGATGGAACAGGAAAAGGTCAGATCCTGATATAATCTTGTGAATCCACAAGTATGTCTTTCTTTGTTTGTGTACCAACAGCTTGAGCTCTGGAACATTTCATTAAAGAATACATTTTGATGATGGTTGGAAATGTCTGTTTATAGTTTATCACTTGTTAGGATCCCTGTTAGCTGTCAATGAGGCAGCAGCTACTCTTCCTGGGGTCCAAATGAAAATGCACATCTGCTGTCAAACAGGTTCAGGTAGATGCAGAGTCCTACATTAAAACAATGTAGGACTGTGGCTTAGCTGGTCAAAGCACCTGTCTCGTAAACAGGAGATCCTGGGTTGCAATCCCAGCAGTGTCTCATTCATAATGTCATGTTGTAGATAGGAAACACTTACACATGGGAAGTGCACGTTCTACCGCTGACCTACATCCCCTGCATGGTCTGGCAGCATTAGCTAACCAGATAGCTTCTGAGCTCCTGCAACACCGATCTGTCTGATGAAGCCTTCTGGATGAGATGAGGACATTGATGATGCTGCTGAATTTAGGTCACCAGCACTTATGTCAACAGTCAGAGCTCCATACACAATAAGAGTACTGAAGAAAAATACTTTAAACATGAGCTCTGTGTCACATTCATGCAGCTTGTGTAGAAAAAGTTCATTCCATCAGAATGAACCTTCACCTGTTAAGGTAACAGTTTGGTAACAGTCAAAGCTCCATGCACAACAACAGCTAAAGTCTTGTGGAGAATGTGGGCATCAATACCACTACCTCTCACATGCTAAGTGAGCGCTGTACTGTTTGAGCTCATTCCCCTGTGCTAAAATCACCCATCAAAGTGAGTATGCAAAGACTGCCTGATTAGATCGCACACAAATTTCTCACATGGGTGAGGTGGACCAAAACCAGGTTGTTTCCAATTTCCAAGGTCAGAGTAGCAACATTTCTACATCAGGACTTTTTCACTGGAAAGCTTCAGGTTTCAGTGAGATTTGAACGCAGATCGCTGGATTCAGACATCAGCGTGCTAACCATTACACCATGTAACCTGACTTTGGATCAGAAGGCTGTGGGTTGGAGTCCCTTTGTGGTTGGTCAGAGGTGTATTACAGGTGAAGGGAATAAACAATTTGAAATTTACTAAATATCTTTTTATCTCTCATTTCGGCTTGAAACAATGCCTGTTATAAAAGGCATTCATGTGGGAGACATAGAATCACTCATGTGTTACACTAAGTGACTTGAACTCCATAATTAAAAAACAAAGCTCAGGGATTGTCTTTGAAAGGACCCACAACAGCTGCTGAAACCTGGGATTGAAACAGGGACCTTTAAATCTTCAATCTAACGCTCTCCCAAATGAGCTATTTCAGCACAGCGCACAGTGGAAATGACATTATTGCTTCCATGACCTGGAAGTGGAACTAAAGGTGTGTCCCTATCACCGGCCTTGATAATGATAACTGAGCACCAGTGAGTGCTCTGATCCTCTTAGATGAGTCCTAACAACAGCAGTCAGCTGTGTCTCTCCCTAAATGGGAAACTTGGTCCATAAAAGGAAGTAAAAGTTGTTGGCAGGATTCAAACCTGCACAGGGAAACCCCAATGGATTTCTAGTCCATCGCCTTAACCACTCGGCCACAACAACCAAGGTGACCAAGGCCCTCTCGAAAGCAGCATATTTGATTGATTGTTTTACCAACCTGAAGGTGATCAGTGTTTATAGCTCATAACCTGATCACAGATCAATAGTCAGCCATTGGAAGACGCTCTGAAACTTTCTTCTGCAGTCAGAACTCATCCACCTTCAGACTGGACATCTTCTGACTGTAGAACTGGAGCTTTTTATACATCTCACTGCAGCACAATAAAGTCCTCTGTGAGTATTGTGTGTCCAACAGTGTACATGACATCTGAGCAGCAATACTTCCACCTGCTGGAGATTTATTGTTACTACAGCTATAAAATAAATCTATCAGAGCATGAACTCAGTCTGTAGAATCCAGAAGATTAATGACACACTTTGTCCTGCTGTTATGGAATCAAATCCTACTTTAGGTTTTCTGTATATTAAACTAATGAGCACTGTTGGGGATCAAACAGAAAAGGACAAAGGTATGAAAGAAGTTTTTTTTTTCCTTTTAATTAAAAGAAACAATGTCACAACAATTAAAAATGTAAATCATTAGGAAATATAACTCTAAAATTGACAATTGTAGCCCCTATTTAAGAAAGGTCAACTAAGCATAAGGAGACTGAAGCTTAAACATACATGAACAGAACATACCTGACTCACAAATGGCACACTGGGGTTTTTAACCAATGGACTAATACTTCTTTAAACTCACGGGACAAGAGTGTTTCATTTAACTAGACATAAGTAAGTGAAAAAAACTATCAATCAAACTAAACAGAAGTTAAAAACCTGCTCCCTGCTCTTCCTCCACCAATACTCTGCTCCACATCAAATGAAAAATAACATGAAACCAAATTTCCCTGTTGGGGAGCTACAGAGGATGTTGGAGAATCTCTGCAATCTGCACAACATTAAAATATGACAGTGTTATAGTTGGCTTTGTTTAAAGACAGCATGTATCCTTACTCTGTACTTTTCCACTGAACCTAAGTTTCTGTTTTTCACCTGTCCACTGTGCTCCTGTTACACAGTTTGTGTCCTTGAAGGTCCAGAATTATAAGATAACATTTATAGAACTGGTCTACAGACCTGGAGGAGGATGAAACCGTTCTATCTATTCAGCTACAGTCGGTCTGTTACAGTAGATAAACACCCACAACAACACTCACACACATTGTTTAACACATTCTAAGAACAAGTCATGGACAGTGGTTGGCCTGTCCATGACCCTGCTAACTGGCCAGTTATATTCGGTTAAGTTTGTGGGTTCATCAAAACCATCCTCTGCTGTTCTAACACACGGGATGTCCCATCATGAGACATGAGTTTTTCATCAGCACTGATTAACAGGAAAACATGGAGAATGTTGTCTGTCATATCTATAATATTGATCGTTGTAACCTACAGCTGATGAAAACCCAAAAATAGTTTACTGACAGCTGCTGGGATTCAAACACAGGCTGCTTTAACCAGCCAACATACACAACCTTTATCTGCATTGAAATCATTCAGCCTGTTACCGGCTCAAATCCACAGCACTGTACTCAGCTGTTTTTGCTGGATAGTATCTGGTTTGACAGACTAGACAGACAAAGTCAAGTGAGTGCACAGATTCAGCAAGATATGCACACATACTGGAATTTATAATAGAGCTAAATGAATGCATTTTGCGATGTGATGCTAAAAAACATGTAATAATAGTAGTAATAATAATAATTATTATTATTATTATATTTAATGATGTGTTCATTTATAATAGCAGATACATTCTGTTTTTTCTATGCTTTATTTATTTAAAGGTTTTTGTTTCTGTGGACTGCTGAGATCTGTCTGTCTAATAAATTTAACTTCCAGTGCTAATAAAGAAACTATTCATGGCCTTACTCCTGATTTTCTTGTGGCTCATGACTGAAGGCTGTTTAGGCTTTAAAAACAGAAATAAATGGCTTGCTTTAAATCATCTTCTGTTTGGAAAGAACACCATGAAACACTTATGGCAGACTTGGTCTGTTCTGAACTTCTGAGTGTGTTGACAGGACGCTTGGGGCTGTTTATGTCAGCGGGCTGACATGAACTACATGACCACCTCGCGGCGAGATCGGGACTCTTCTCTCTCTGGGACACTGGATCTGTCTGTCTGTATCATGTCAGAAACTCTGAAACACTCCGAACTTCTTTAAAACACAGTGGATTTACTGATATGAAAGTGTCCAGCAGTCCATGATGGATCATTATAGAAAGATATCAACTTTAATGCAAATATATTGTTGGATATAGAAATTCAAAGAATTCTCTGTATCACTTAAGATGTTGCCGAACATATTGATAATTGTGTCACAGAGACAGGTGAGGGACAAGTTCTGTGATAATTCTGTTCAAACTGCTCTAATTTGTTGCCAGATTGGGCTTCTTTTGATGACACAAGCTAATGGCTTGTTGGTCTAGGGGGGTGATTCTTGCTTAGGGTGCGAGAGGTTCCCGGTTCAAAGCCCGTTGTCATGTTGCATAGCACATTTATCATACAGTAAGACAGTAATGTTTAAGGTGGAATCAGAGACATGTTAGAACAAAACAAGAGTGCAGGGAGCTCCATTTAAACTCAAATCTGTGAAAAACTTGTCACATGCCCAAACAAACTCCATATCGCCAAATCCCCCTCCCCCTCCTGAAACATACACACAAACGGTAACTACACAGAAATAAACATCGGTTGTTGATATTGGCTGTTTTACTCATCGGACTGATGCTGATATGTTACAGAATTACCAGCATCAGCTGGTACATTGTGCATGCTGTCTGAATGAACTGAATGATGGTTCTCTGGTGGAGGAGATCCAACAGTCCCTGAGATCAGGACGTCTCTCCACAGATAAACTGTCTCCTGCTCAATGGTCAGCTCTGGTCTTCATCTTACTGTCATCAGAAAAAGATCTGGACGTGTTTGACCTGAAGAAATACTCTGCTTCAGAGGAGGCTCTTCTGAGGCTGCTGCCAGTGGTCAAAGCCTCCAACAAAGTTCTGTATGTGTATATAAATCAATCTTAATTGAATCTCTTTATTTGGTCGGATCCAAAAGAAACATTTTTGTAATTTGTTTCTCTTTTTTTGCTGTTTCCTCCTCAGACTGAGTGGCTGTAACCTCTCAGACAGAAGCTGTGAAGCTCTGTCCTCAGTCCTCAGCTCCCAGTCCTCTAGTCTGAGAGATCTGGACCTGAGTAACAACAACCTGCAGGATTCAGGAGTGAAGCTGCTGTCTGCTGGACTGAAGAGTCCACACTGTGAGCTGGAAACTCTCAGGTCAGAATTCATATTTGTTTTATATACATTTTTATGATTTTTCATAAAATCAGGTGAAATGTACTGAGGAGGTTTGTAGATTTAGGAGATTGCCATCAATATAAAAAGCTTCATGCTCCATCATGAATCACTGATTTGGTTCACTACATTGAGAACACACTAAGTGAAGTGAACTAAGTGAAACAAATCCAACACACACAAACACACATGTTGCTCAGCCAGCAGGTTCATGCTGGTGTCCTCAACTGTGTCTTTACCCGTGTGTTTGTGGTTCAGCTGTTGTTTATCTTTGTGTTTTCTCTCATAGTGTTTTATTTGTTCTGCTGATTCTCTAAAATGTGTCAGCTTGTTTAATTTGTGCAGCTCATGAGTGCTTGTCTTTCCTGCTGCAGTGTCAAACAACCAGATTATATATTATTGACACTTCTGTTCTTTAACTTAATGATTTCCTGGTTAATTATAACTGCACTAATGAAAGTGGTCATATTTTTCTGTGCTTTCTGCACAGTCATCATAGTGTCTGTTTATAAGGGTCTTGTAAGGGTCCAGTTAAGTGGAGCTGACATGATGTTCTACTGGTGTAGAAATTGAAATGCTTTTTATTCAATAACATGTTTTTGGTGTGTGTGTGTGTATGTATGTGTGCATTCAGTCTGTCAGGATGCCTGGTCTCAGAGGAAGGCTGTTCTTTGGCCTCAGCTCTCAGCTCCAACCCCTCCCATCTGAGAGAACTGGACCTGAGCTACAATCATCCAGGAGACTCAGGAGTGAAGCTTCTGTCTGCTGGAGTGGACACTCTCAGGTCTGGACAGCTCTGAGGAACTCTGCTTCATGTTTGATGGTGGATCAAGTTGATCCTGACTCTGTTTCTTCCTCCAGGGTGGACCATGGTGGACCACAGAGACTGAGACCTGGTCTGAGGAAGTGTGAGTGTGTTTTCACTTTGATTCATGAAAACTCAGCTGCTCATGTTTCACTAGATTTTTACATTTCTGACTGAAGTACAAAGATGAGTTTCATTCAGGATCAACACTTCATGTGTTTATTGATGTGGATCTCCATCACCCATCATCTTTGACTCCACAGCAGGAAAAAAGCTGAACATTGCTGACATCTTGACTCATGTTCAGTAACTGTTGATTAGTGATGGGTAGATGAGGCGTCATGAAGCCTTTCAACACATTGCCAATTACACTCACCGGCCACTTTATTAGGTACACCATGCTAGTAACGGGTTGGACCCCCTTTTGCCTTCAGAACTGCCTCAATTCTTCGTGGCATAGATTCAACAAGGTGCTGGAAGCATTCTTCAGAGAGTTTGGTCCATATTGACATGATGGCATCACACAGTTGCCGCAGATTTGTCGGCTGCACATCCATGATGCGAATCTCCCGTTCCACCACATCCCAAAGATGCTCTATTGGATTGAGATCTGGTGACTATGGAGGCCATTTGAGTACAGTGAACTCATTGTCATGTTCAAGAAACCAGTCTGAGATGATTCCAGCTTTATGACATGGCGCATTATCCTGCTGAAAGTAGCCATCAGAAGTTGGGTACATTGTGGTCATAAAGGGATGGACATGGTCAGCAACAATACTCAGGTAGGCTGTGGCGTTGCAACGATGCTCAATTGGTACCAAGGGGCCCAAAGAGTGCCAAGAAAATATTCCCCACACCATTACACCACCACCAGCCTGAACCGTTGATACAAGGCAGGATGGATCCATGCTTTCATGTTGTTGACGCCAAATTCTGACCCTACCATCCGAATGTCGCAGCAGAAATCGAGACTCATCAGACCAGGCAACGTTTTTCCAATCTTCTATTGTCCAATTTCGATGAGCTTGTGCAAATTGTAGCCTCAGTTTCCTGTTCTTAGCTGAAAGGAGTGGCACCCGGTGTGGTCTTCTGCTGCTGTAGCCCATCTGCCTCAAAGTTCGACGTACTGTGCGTTCAGAGATGCTCTTCTGCCTACCTTGGTTGTAACGGGTGGTTATTTGAGTCACTGTTGCCTTTCTATCAGCTCGAACCAGTCTGGCCATTCTCCTCTGACCTCTGGCATCAACAAGACATTTCCGCCCACAGAACTGCCGCTCACTGGATATTTTTTTCTTTTTCGGACCATTCTCTGTAAACCCTAGAGATGGTTGTGCGTGAAAATCTCAGTAGATCAGCAGTTTCTGAAATACTCAGACCAGCCCTTCTGGCACCAACAACCATGCCACGTTCAAAGTCACTCAAATCACCTTTCTTCCCCATACTGATGCTCGGTTTGAACTGCAGGAAATTGTCTTGACCGTGTCTACATGCCTAAATGCACTGAGTTGCCGCCATGTGATTGGCTGATTAGAAATTAAGTGTTAACGAGCAGTTGGACAGGTGTACCTAATAAAGTGGCCAGTGAGTGTATATTGATACTGTGTCAATACTGCGTCACTGAATAGTGACACCTGCTGGACCTTAAAAATCCCTACAGGCAACTTAGTTGCCAGACTCAACTGATACATATTTGATGGCCTTGTATATACAATAATATAATTTAAGTCATTGTATTTTATCTTGCATTATTTTATATCTTCATTTAATTAAAAAATATCTGTGATATTTTTAGATACAGTCAATAAATAATGTATCTTAATGTGTAAATCTAAGTGAACGTGTTTTTCCAACGTTTTGAAATTGAGTCTGTTACGCTTTTTTGATATTCTCAAGCTGTATAAAAGACCCGCTCACACGGCACAGATGAGGTTGGAGTGCAGAGAAAATGTAAGGAAAGCCGGAGGAGGTTTGGATAAATTTCCTTTTCGTTGTCCCAGTAATGCTGAATAACATGCCTGAAATGGGTGCAGACAGCTGTTATGAAGATGGTCCCAGCTGGGGCTCATTTGTGCGTCCGATTACAGACGCACATTCTGACCGCAGTCTACTGATGGCCTCGTTGTACATGCAGGAACTGCAGAACATGTGTGATTTAAATCTTTGGTCTAAATCTAATGACTCCAGATTGGAAGCAGTGTCTGTGACTCGACGCTTCAGGTGTTCATGTAGGTGTATGGCTGCCTGTGTGTGCAAGGTTGAAGCATTACACTGTAGTGCAAGATAGAGCATTTTCATCATTAGGATGTATAGGAAGTATTGCATTCCCAACACAGATGTACACAACTTCAAATTCTCATTAATGTAGTGACAGGTAAGAGCCAAGTAAGCCTCCGCTTTCACAGATGTCCACAGGTCAGTTGTTACACTCACTGCCACAGCTTGCTGTACTTCTATTTTCACTCCTCATACTTTTTGGCCACCATTTGTTTGATGGTCTGAAAATTACACCAAGTCAAACCAAAAGCAAATCAATGTGTTTAAATTAAATATTAAATAAATTGGATATATCAACTACTACTTTAGATAATTTCCACACAAACCTTTCTGGTTGGCAAAACAGATGAGGGCTGAAGGACCTGAACCAGTTCTCTGAACCCTTCACTCTCCACAATGCTGAGGGACTGGCAGTCCTTTAAGATTAAATTAACCAGAACTTCATCCAGCATCTGCTTCCTGGAAGCTTGATGGTTAAAAATGAGGTAAAGAAGAAATTAATAGGAATTAATTATCAATAAAGCAACTATGAGTAAGTTGTGGAATGACTGTATACCTGAGTTTACCCTGGGTGTGAAATGAATTTGAATTCAGATAGATCAAGTGGAAACTCTGAAAGGAACAGAGTGAAACAACAAGGAAATTAAAACAAATACCTTATTTTCCAATATGAGATGAAAATGGTCCAACACAGCGGAAACCTTTCTTTTGGCTTAAAGCTGCTCCATAATTCTTGATGAGTTTGACAATGAACCGCCAAAGATCAGAGATTCCTTTGGCAGATGTGCTTCCTTATAAACAGTGGCGTTTCAGTGTCAGTTTGAAACAGTTCCTGTATCAGTCAAGTGACTTTCTTAAAGCGATATGCGCACCAACACAGAGTTTTGTTCTATGAGTTCGATGCATGCGCCGACGTATCTGTGTTGCCGATTCCATCAATATTGTTGATGTTCAAACTGGATTGTTGGCTTTTGGTCAGACATTTTCACAGGTGATGAAATGTAAGTTTGAATGATTCACTTTCAGTAAAGTTGTTGATAAATGAACAGATGAACTGCAGCTGTTGTTTCTTGTTCTCTCCATCAGATGTCTGTGAACTGGAACTGGACACAAACACAATCAACAGAAACCTCAAACTGTCTGACAACAGGAAGGTGACACGTTTGAGAGAGGATCAGTCATATACTGATCATCCAGACAGATTTGATATCTGTCCTCAGCTGCTGTGTAGCAATGGTCTGACTGGTCACTGTTACTGGGAGGTCGAGTGGAGTGGACTGGTTTATATCTCAATGAGCTACAGAGGAATCAGAAGGAAAGGACACAGTGATGACTGTGTGTTTGGAAGAAATGATCAGTCCTGGAGTCTGATCTGCTCTGAAGATGGTTACTCTGTCTGTCACAACAACAGAAAAACTTCCCTCTTCTCCTCCCCCTTTGTCTGTAACACAGTAGCAGTGTATGTGGACTGTCCTGCTGGCTCTCTGTCCTTCTACAGAGTCTCCTCTGACTCACTGATCCACCTCCACACCTTCAACACCACATTCACTGAACCTCTCTATGCTGGGTTCTTCATTTGGTTTGGTTCTTCAGTGTCACTGAGGGAGTTGTATTGAAGGAGACTTGAAACTAGAAACTGAGACACTTCACTGTTGACTTCACTTCTCAGCTCTGGAGCGAGGTCTGAGCGAGGACCTCTGACAGAGGTCAGTTCCAGGTTGGAGACAGAGCTGGACTTTAATGTGCAAATATAAGTATTTTTTTTCATCGGTGTGTTCCTGAAATGCCATCAGCCTACACACTAATTACTTTTCCGTCATGCTTTGGTTGTTTTCTGTAACTAAGAATTTTTGCTTCAAGAGTGAAAAGGGAAGAGAACATGTGATGGCTGGACCGAAGATGAGATCTAAACATCTCTCAGCATTAATGCTGAAGATCTTCAGAGGAAATTGTTGTCTGTGGCCTTCGTTTTCTTCATCCTGCCTCCTGTTGGACTGTCAGTTTATTTCAGTTCCATTGATCTGTTCAGTAGCATGATGTCTCCAGGACTTCAGGCTGCAGTCTGAATGAGACAAACATGGACACCAGTTCCTCCAAGAGAATCATCAGGAACTGAGTTCATCGTCACAGCAATCAGCTGCTGTTCAAGCCTGTCTGGCTATCATCAAATGATTAACACTGTGGAGGCTGAGGAGGTAGAGTTCATTAGTAAATGTGTTCTAACCAGCTGTAAACTGTTAAAATATTCCATCATATAATCAGAGGTGAGACGTTCACAGTTTGGATACTAACATATCCAAATGTACAGTTCTGTTATGAACCCAAACGGGTTCTTTTTAGTGTTGATTCCTGGTTAGTAGTTTCATCATTCTCAGCGACACTGTTGGACCCAAAGAGGGTTAAAAACAGTTTGGCCTTCTTTGGTCAGCTGAACTGCCCACTGAACCCAACATCTCACACAGGCTTTGAGGGAAAGAGGGGCAGGCAGGCGGTGAGAATGAAAGCAGGAGGGGGAGATTCAAACAGGTGAAGGCAGGAACATGAAGTTCATGGAGAGGATGCAGCAGTATGGAATTTATGGGGATAAGGGAGCAGCAGGTGTTGCAGGAACATGGGATGGTGATGAGTCACCACCTGCAGGCTGAGGACAGGGAGAGAGAGGAGAGGAACTGGGAGAGACAGAGACTTTGGGAAATGAGGTTGACCTTTAAATGCCCTTTGTGAGACAAACATAACGTCCTGTTTTTATCTGAGTGTCTCTGTATGTATGAATGGTGATGTGGCCTGGTTGGGGGATATATTCATGTTTATTTTTATCATTTAATGTGTAAAGCACTTTGTGCAACATTGATATGTTTAAAAGTTTAAAGTAGAGATTGATTTGTTGGTTAATTAATTCATTGACTGATATAGTGATATAATACAGTCCAATAATGTTGGACTGTCGTGCAGCAGACTCTCAGCTCAGTGTGTGAATGTGCTGCTGCTGAACTGGGACTCATGAGTTCCACTCTGAACCAATGAGTCATGAATCATGAGTCTGACTGTGAACCAGTCTACAGTATGTGCTGTGGGTGAGTGACAGCTCATAGCGGGGAGGGAAAGGGAGTGAAACAGAAAACCAGAGCTGCTGCTTTTCCTCCTTCTTTCTATATGAACATGAGCACCATGATGCACACTGCTGTGTTCTCATATCAAGCTCATGTTCACCTTCTTTCTTTCACAGGGAAAACATGAAAGAAGCTGAAGCTGAACTCAGCCTTCCAACTTTAGTGCTCCATTTTCTGACGTTATAGTCCACACCAGGCTGCAGCCTCTCTGTGTGACACTTTGTTCATCATTATTTTCACACTTTAGTTCCTGCTTCTTTTCATTTAGGCTCCATGTAGGCTGTTCATGATGACTTTGTTTGTGTGTGGGATCTCTGTCTGAATTAAAGTTTCACAATCACTGCCTCAGACTGCATTCAGAAGGAATTGTTGAAGTCATAGAAGCTGAAGAGTTGATGATCAGAGGCTGACAGCTATGCTGTCAGGAGAGACTGCTCTCTGACAGAGTCGGCCTCCCTCCACATTTAGGAGGCTTTTTCACTTCTTACAACAGCTGACAAAGGGCTCATCTGGGATTTGAACCCCGGACCTGTCACACCCTGAGCCAGAATCATCCTGATTGTTCCTGGAATGGTTTGGTTAGTCAGAGTGTGTCTGTGTGTGTTCAGATCGGAGCTCTTCTTGTCTCTCTGAGTGGTTGGAAATGAAAATGGAGTTCGGTAGAAGCAGATGACTCTGAGGATGAATGAATGTTTCACTGACAACATCAACAACTGTTTACTCACCTCACAATGAGGGCGTGTGACGTCACTGGAGAGCAAAGGCATTTCCTGTCTTTTATCGCTCTCCCACGTGACACAAATATACATGATACTTGAATGAATGAATGAGAAACACAAATCAGCTGTTGTTATAAGGAGCATTTAATTGAATTAAAATTAAAATCTGCTCGTCTCACAGTTTGTTCCTGCCACACGCCTGTTCTGTCTTCTACTTATTAAAATGCTTATTTTCCTGCTCTCACTCACTTTTGGAATCGCGCAGAGCAGCGCACCGCGTCCACTGTGTGTGTGTGTGTGCTCTCTCTGCTGGTCTGAGCTCACAGTTCATTTAAATGCTTTGTTGGATCTGTCTGTCTGTATCACGTCAGAAACTCTGAAACACTCTGAACTTCTTTAAAACACGCTGGATTTAAGTTAAGATTTTGCCTAATAAATAATTGAAGTTGTGCGATTACGTCATGTATCACTTTCCCTACTGAGGAGTGACATCAGAGCTCCGTCTCACTCAGTGGAGGAACAAAGGAGGAGCTTGTGTTTAAACCTGTGTGAGAAAAACAGAAAAAATAAGACTGCCACGGTTAGCTGCCATGTTATAAAATGCAGGAAGTACTTCTGTTCAGTGTTCGGTTCAGTGGTAGAATTCTCGCCTGCGCGGGAGGCCTGGGTTCGATTCCCGGCCAATGCAGAGGAACTCTTTACCAACATCCAGATGTTAGAAACACAGTGCTGCTTGGAAAATACAAGACATGAAAAAACCTGATGGACTCCAACACTCAGCAGCCCCTCTGAGCTGGTGGCAGACCAAGGCTTCGGTCTGCACACATCTTCCACATGTGATGGCACACACACTGTGTATTGTGGCAACATCCGTCCCCTCAGAGAGAATCTGCTCTTTAACCCTCCTGTCGTTTTCACCCCCCGCCCCTTACTTTAGTGTTCCTGCTCTGTTTTATACGGTGGCCGGTAAGTGCAAAACAAAATTACAAAGTGCCAAACACTTTTACATGTTGGGAAACATTTTTACATTTTATTAATCAAAATTACATAAGAAAAACTTTTACCACGGACAAAACAAATTTACGGGGTCCGGAGTCCGGGGGGCGGGCTCTTTAGTAACTTTCAAGACCAGGCTTAAAACTTTCCTGTATGACAGAGCGTAAAGTTAAAAAGTCCTCTACTCTTTAGATATGCTGCTGTAGGCCTAGGCTGCTGGGGGAAGGACTGAGCTTCTCTCTCTCTCTCTCTCTCTCTCTCTCTCTCTGTCTCTCCCTGTCACCCTCTCTCCCCCTCTCCCTCTTTCTCTCTAACTCCCTCCTTGCATGCGCTGATAAAAACCATCCTTCTTAAAAAAAAAAAAAAACAACAGTTTCACCCAGTTCTAAGCATTTATACTGCATTTACTAACCATGTTCTGCCAAAGTCTCTGTCTCTCCCAGCTTCTCCCCTCTCTCTCCCTGTCCTCATCCTGCAGGTGGTGACTCATCACCATCCCATGTTCCTGCAACACCTGCTGGTCCCATATAACATGAATTGTGTATTACAGCTCAACTCCATGAACTTCATGCAACAACATGTTCCTGCCTACCCCCCCCTCCCTCTCTCTCTCTCTCTCTCTCTCTCTCTCTCTCTCTCTCTCTCTCTCTCTCTCTCTCTCTCTCTCTCTCTCAGATGGCCGCCACCCTGAGCCTGGTTCTGTTCGAGGTTTTGGCCGTTTTGTGGAAACAACTTGAGCCAATTTACGCGGTTGTGTACGATTGTTGACGATCTGTAGAATGTTTAACGTTGATGAACGGACAAGGTGGAAGGAGCACGCGCACAGGAGACATCTAATAAACAGCCGGAAAATGCTAAAAAAGCTAAGTGTAGCATCGTGCTAACTAGCTGAAGCCGCTGTCAGACATGCAGTGAATTAAAGTGCACCGTGTATTCCAACGGGAAATACACAGACCTGTATCCACCATGTGTTAGGAAGAGGACGAGGAGGAGCTGGTTATAGTCAATTTGAGGAATTTACAACACACAACAATGTAAGCTGACAGCTGCTGACTGTGACATTCCAGTTTTTTCTCTGTACAACATTTTTGGTATTTAAATCATTTTTGTAAAAGTATCAAATTGTGCACTGTCTGGAATATGCACTAATTAGATAAAAAAAAAATGTCATTGCAGGGAGGAGATGGGCATTACATTACCAGACATTATTACAAACCTGTCACATCCTATTGATCATGGAAGAGGCAGCAGGTTCAACATCTCAAGGGCTAATGTTTGGGAGGGAGCAGTCAGAAGTTTAAAGAGTACAACATACTCTGAAACCTGTGACATGCTGGTAAAATTCACCGATGATGCTGCTGTTTTGGAAGAAGGAATTGACACAGGTGGGCCGAGACGAGAGTTTTTAACTCTACTGATGAAACATTTGAAAGACCGGCCCATTTCTGATGGACCAGAAGGACATCGGTTCTTGGTGTACAATGCAAATGGTATGAACAGGGTTAGATGTAAACAATACTAATGTTTAATGATCATTAACTTTATATATCACATGACATACGCTTTGTTGCTTTAACTATTTTTCAAAAACATGTTTCATCTCAATACATTATAGTATATAATCTGGGATAAGTTTTAATTTTACAACATAAATTCATGAACAGCTGTCAGGGAGGATGAATACTACCTGGCAGGAAAGATGATTGCTGTGTCAGCAGTGCATGGAGGTCTGGGGCCGCATTTCCTGACACAACATCTTGTTCATTATCTTGTGGGCCAACAGTTGATTCGATCACTGATGAAGAAATAAGGAAAGCTTTGAAAGAGGTGAGAGTAGGCTATGGTGTGGTAGGACAGAGTATTATGTTGTTCCTGCAGTTTTGTTCTGTTTTATTACATACACAGAATTGGCTTCATTCATTGTTTGTATGTCAGAATTAAATCTTGTGTCATGGAATAAAAAGTAGGCAAGAAGATACAGAACACACTGTACATAGTTATTGATATGAGTGTTTGTG
Organism: Echeneis naucrates; assembly: GCF_900963305.1. NCBI lineage: Eukaryota > Metazoa > Chordata > Actinopteri > Carangiformes > Echeneidae > Echeneis > Echeneis naucrates. Next base: position 538,781 of record NW_021780168.1, read on the forward strand.
TCCCTTTTTGTTTCTTTCAGATTGAGAATGTTTCTTCAGTGGATGCTCTGTGAGAATGCATCATGAGATGCAGCACAATGTTTACAGACAGCAGGCTGTCTGAGACATGTTGCTCCTGTTGAAGAAAAGAAAGAAATCGTGTCAGACTTCCTCCGATGGTACATTATTGACCGGTAAGATCATATTTGTAATGAAGATGTGATTTTTATTTTTTTGTATTTAAGATATTTTAGTTTGAAATGCCTCATCATCCCTCTCTGTGGTTTATTAAGAATGTATATTTTTTAGCTGAGTCAGTGTATCACAATGTGTGCCTTAGTTTAGTATAATTGCTGTGTGATGTCTGTCTCCCCTTCCTCTGTCTTATGCCAATCAAAAGGTGCTCATGTCATTCCAGTCTTGTGTTTGTGTGCGTAATTGTTGCAGTCTGTAGAGTAACAATTATCCTGCCAAGTGCAAAGCAAGACACAGAGTTCTTCTTTAAATCAGTAATGTTCAACACAACCATTTTTACTAATTTCTATATGTTTGGGTGGATAGTCGTTTTAGAAAACATTTAGGTTTCTTTAGGTAATTTAAATGTGAAACAATGTTTGTGGTCACTTTTTAGATTCAAAGATGGTCTTTCAGCTCTTCAGTTTCTGACTGCACTGCAGCAACAGCCTACTTTTCTGGCCCCTGTCCTGTGCCACTCTGAAAAGCCACTCACTGGTCTGGAACTTGAGACTCTTCAAACCTGCCCTCAGTCCATCAGGAAGTAACAGGAGACTTAAAGAAAGTCAAACTTTGGACTACTGGGCAGACTGTGTCTTTGATTGTGAAGGTTTGTAAATCACAATTTTTTTTTCAACTTTGTTGAGAAAATACATTGGCAAGATGTAACTGAAGGTTTTTCTTTGCAGAAGGTCAGGCTGCTGTGTCTCTGGAGGATGTTTTGATGTTGGCAACTGGGCTGACTTCACCTCCCCCGTCCGGATTGGAACCATCACCAAGAATAGAGTTCCTGGATGACTCTCCATTCCCAGTTCCCAATACATGTTCAAACACATTGAAATTAGCAATCCTAGATTCACACTGTGTTTAAGTCACACATGGACTTTGGAATTCAAAATTCCCCAGGATTGGGCTGCTTATAAGCTGTGTGACTGGATCACCCCTTGAGACCAGACTCCTTAAAGATGGTGTATTCTTTGTTGTTAAATGTGTTTTTATAATGTAAAGAGATGTGAACATGTTCTTTTTTTTTTCCCCTCACAGTTAAGATTTTCACTAAATAATAAATAAATAAAACAATATTAATGATACAATAATAATAATAATAATAATAATAATAAACACAATATTACCTGTGTTGGAAGCAGTACTTACTTGGGAGATTACTTTTTTTTTGTAACACAGAACTCCAATAAACCCTGCTGATTCTGTGATGTCACAAAGGTTCTAATGACATCACAGAGATCAAAGACTCCTCCCACTTTTTCTCATGACCTCCACCATAGGGTGCTGCCTGCTGCAATAATGCTGCCTTTAATAGAAATTTGGGAACATTTAATTAAAGAATACATTTTGATGATGATTGGAAATGTCTGTAGAGTCCTAAATTAAAATATCTGAAAAAATCCTTCAGTCTTCCACGAGACAATGGCGTCTTTGACAGCCTTTTGGCCACACAAGCAGTCAGTGTGACGCATCCACCGTCACAATATTTCATGGTGTGGTTGAAAGAGGAGGGAGAATATTGGAAATGTACGTCCAAAAAAAAAAAAAAAAAAAACAGAACTTGAACCTCACTCAGATACTACCTCCGATGCTGAAACCCGGGATTGAACCAGGGACCTTTAGATCTTCAGTCTAACGCTCTCCCAACTGAGCTATTTCAGTTGGATGGCTCCAGGTCTGCTGGATGTTCTGTGACAGTTCTGCTTGTTTTTGACAATTAACACTGCTCTTTAACCCTCCTGTTGTTTTCACCCCCCGCCCATTATTTAGTGTTCCTGGTCTGTTTTAACTTCCCCTCAATGAAAACAAAAAACATTAATTACCTCCAAGTTTTTATTTAACACTGTTTAGCTGTTAAAACGTCTCAGAGTAACTGCAGTGAAAATACAAATATGCACTGAAAATGTATTCCAAAATGTGTGAGGCCCCAAGTTCAATCCCTGCCATCTTCAGCGTTGATAATGAAGTACAGGAAGTGCTTATCTTGTGCAACAATCTGTTCTCTCAATTATCCACTCAGCTTGGAGCGATTTATCCTGTGTAGTCATCCTACCAAATTACTGACTGACCTTTTGCATTGTTTTAATGTAGGACTCTTCATCTTCCTGTCTATACATAAGTCCTTCCTCCATCAGGTGCATTAACAAGGAAATTTATGAATTTGTTATTTGAAAATTGTTGATATGAATAACAGCACAGTAACTCAGAATGCACAGGCTCCACTGCGCGTTGAACTCTGATCACTGGATTCATAGTTCAGCATGCTAACCATTACACCATGGGGTTTCATGGTGTAATGGTTGAGGTTTGCTCTCTGTCGGGTTTAAGCCACCTAAGACATTATTAAACACACAAGGAAGAAAGACAAAGGACAACAGCGCTCGTTTTACTTGCAAGGAGAACAGTGAGATATGCTCAGAGGTATGATCTCAGCTCCTGTTGAAACACAAGTTTCTGCATTCTTGCAGGGTTAGTAAAAGTAGAGCAATACTGTGATAATCATTTTATGTACATTTATTCTAACACTCTGCAACTCCAATACCAGTCAGTCAACGAGTAATAAAGGATTTTCTTTAGCATAAAATAAACTGTCACATTAATGTCCTGAATGTGCTGTGTGTAAATAATGAGGTTCATCAAAACAAAGTCAGAACCAGAGCTCAGGCTGTTGGTACACACACAAAGAAAGGCATACTTGTGGATTCACAAGATTATATCAGGATCTAATATTGTGAGCAATGTCACACAACAAATTGTCTGCTGATGGTCAAAGCACATGGTCCAAATAAAGAAATATCTGGTTGATTTGAGTTCCTGCCAATGATGTTAGTGAAGTCCCTTTGAGGAACAGAGGGAACATAATCCTGTTGTTGATGAATAGCCCTGATTGGTGGTTTATTTCTTGTGGTTGTCCTGCAGATTTGGTTCTCTGACTGTATCATAAATGTTGTAGTGTATGATCAATGTCCATTAAAGTCTTGCAGCTAATGGCTCATTGGTGTATGGTGTATGATTCTCGCTTTGGGTGCAAGAGCTCCTGGGTTCAAGGACTGAAAGTAAAAGCTGTAATTCAGGTGTAATTAAGTGATGGTTGTGTTGAAGTGATGAGGAGGAACTCCACTGAGAGTGAAGCACTGCTGGGGTTTGAATGCAGGAAGTCAACATGTGTGCTCCTCGCAATTGTGTGTCACTTCCTCAAAGGTTTGAAGTGAGTCTGAAGAGCTGCTGCCTTTGTTACATCACCTGAAGATGTCACGATACTCACAGAATGAAATTTCTCCTTTGAAGAATTTCCAAAACCACATGTGATTCAGATGTGAACACAAAGGCTGCCCCACTGTCACCATTCAGAACAGCTGAGAAGATTATTGATACTAATGCATACTAAGCCAGCAGCCTACCCATTGAGATAACTCCCCTGTGCTAATATACTAGCGTGCTGTATTGTCCAAAAAGTACAAATAGCTGTTTTTTTTTTTGCATACATTTATGATAAACAGGCCAGTTAGCTCAGCTGGTTACAGAGTGGTGCTAATAACGCCAAGGTCATGAGTTCAATCCCCGTACTGGCCAGCTGCGGAGTCCTTGAAGTCATTTGGGAGTTCCTAACAGAAAAATGTTTTTGCTGACACAGTCACAAGTTTCACCCATGTAGCAGCCACCTGGGTGAAAACAGCAGCTGGTGTTTGCTCATGATGACTCCATGCAGGGTTTTAATGATTACTTTATGTGTGGGTGTTTTTGAATGTCAGATCTTTGTAGTCCATAAAGAAAGGATGATCAGAATGAAAAGGAACATTTCCTCCAGTTTGTCACGTCCCGCCTGTCATGTCTCTATTCCCCACCAGTGTCCACCACAATACGCTGTTCTAGCAAAGCTAGTGTTAACTTTTCTGTTTCCTCATCAGAGACTGGCAGCTGGACGTATGTCAGGATGGCAGAGTGGTCTAAGGCACCAGACTTCAGTTGAGCTTCCTATGCTGAAGGATTTCTGGTCTCTGAATGGAGGTGTGGGTTCAAATCCCACTCCTGAAAAAGCGTGGATGAGGATGAAAAATCTGCATAAAATGGGAATATGATTGCTTGACAATCAAGGGTTAGGACTGAAAACTCTAAAGCCTGTGGCTCCCTGTGGTAGAAATGGACAGCAGTTGTTGGACTAAAGATAACTCAGCTGTTATTGAATCATCTGTACAGGCTGACTGAGTACAGCTCAGTTAGATGTAACAAACTTAAGTTTCCAAGGAAGACTCTGCTAATCATGTCTATTAAATGTTGTTTAAGAACAGTTTAACGTGCAAAAAGAGAAAAGACAATTGCAGAGTTCTTACCTGAACGCCGGTGAATATTTGCTACAGGTCCTGCAGGAAGACGGAAGTTTGTTTCAGCTGACTTCTACGTTTTATTTTATTTTATTTTATATTTTCCTGCTAAAGAAAAAAACACCTAAGCACACCCACCATATAAGAAATGGAAATGGTTTTGCTCCAACATTCCTTTTTATGTACGCGAACATTTTTTTTATGGACATCAACATTCTTTCTGTTTTATATACACAAACATTCTTTCCTTTTTATGTACGCGAACATTCTTTTTTATATACACGAACATTCTTTCTTTTTTTATGTACACCAACATTCTTTCTTATGTACGCAAACATTCTTTCTTGTTTTATATACATGAAGATTCTTTCTTTTTTTATGTACACCAACATTTTTTTTTATGTATGTGAACATTCATTCTTTTTTTTATGGACACCAACATTCTTTTTTATGTATATGAACATTCTATCCTTTTTATATACACGAACATCCAATCTTTTTTTATGGACACCAATATTCTTTTTTATGTACACGAACATTCTTTCTTTTTTTATGGACATGAACATTCTTTCTTTTTATATACAAGAACATTCTTTTTTTTATGTACACCAACATTCTTTTTTATATACACGAACATTCTTTCTGTTTTATGGACATTAACGTTCTTTTTTAAGGACATGAAGATTCTTTCTTTTTTTATGTACACCAACATTTTTTTTTATGTATGCGAACATTCATTCTTTTTTTTATGGATACTAACATTCTTTTTTATATAGACGAACATTCTTTCTTTTTTTATGTACACCAACATTCTTTTTTATGTACACGAACATTCTTTCTGTTGCCAAAATTCTTTATGTATGCGATTTCGTGGATATAAAAAAAGAAAGAATGTTCGTATATATAAAAAGGAATGTTCTTGTATATAAAATGAATGTTGATGTCCATAAAAAAAATACAATGTTCGCATACATAAAAAAGAATGTTGGTGTACATAAAAAAAGAAAGAATGTTCGTGTATATAAAAAGGATAGAATGTTCATGTACATAAAAAAGAATGTTCTTGTATATAAAATGAAAGAATGTTCACGTACATCAAAAGAAAGAATGTTCACGTACATAAAAAAGAATGTTGGTGTCCATAAAAAAAGAAAGAATGTTCGCGTACATAAAAAAGAATGTTGGTGTACATAAAAAAAGAAAGAATGTTCGTGTATATAAAAAGGATAGAATGTTCATGTACATAAAAAAGAATGTTCTTGTATATAAAATGAAAGAATGTTCACGTACATCAAAAGAAAGAATGTTCACGTACATAAAAAAGAATGTTGGTGTCCATAAAAAAAGAAAGAATGTTCGCGTACATAAAAAAGAATGTTGGTGTACATAAAAAAAGAAAGAATGTTCGTGTATATAAAAAAGAATGTTGGTGTACATAAAACAAGAAAGAATGTTCGTGTACATAAAAAGAAAGAATGTTCATGTCCTTAAAAAAAGAAAGAATGTTCCCTTACATAAAAAAAGAAGGAATGTTCGCGTATATAAAAAAGAATGTTGGTGTACGTAAAAAAAGAAAGAATGTTCGTGTACATAAAAAGAATGTTGGTGTCCATAAAAAAAAGAATGTTCGTGTACATTAAAAAGAATGTTCGGGTACATAAAAAAAGATAGAATGTTCGTCTATATAAAAAGGATAGAATGTTCATGTCCATAAAAAAGAATGTTCTTGTATATAAAAAGAAAGAATGTTCGCGTACATAAAAAGGAACGAATGTTGATGTCCTTAAATAAGAATGTTCATGTCCATAAAACAGAAAGAATGTTCATGTATATAAAAAAGAATGTTCATGTCCATAAAAAAAGAAAGAATGTTCGTGTATATAAAAAGGATAGAATGTTCATGTACATAAAAAAGAATGTTCTTGTATATAAAATGAAAGAATGTTCACGTACATCAAAAGAAAGAATGTTCACGTACATAAAAAAGAATGTTGGTGTCCATAAAAAAAGAAAGAATGTTCGCATGGACCTTTGCAGCTCCTCATTAGTATAGTGGACAGTATCTCCACCTGTCACGCGGAAGACCGGGGTTCGATTCCTCGACGGGGAGAGCACGTGTGTTTTTCTGTAACAGCTCATTAACCGGAGTGACACAAGTAAATGAATGAATGTTTCACTGATGCAGCTTTTTACAGAACAACATAAACAACTAATAACTCCACAACGAGACTGTGGAAACTATCCAGGCTGGAGAAGGCTGAGTGATGGGAGTGTTGTTGTGGCCGAGTGGTTAAGGTGATGGACTAGGAAGCCATTGGGGGTTTCTCGCGCAGTTTCAAATCTTGCCAACAACAGTTAGTTGTTTTCATGGACCAAGTTTCCCATTTGGGGAGAGACACAGCATGTTTGAGAATCATCAGTTGATGTATCAAAGGCAGCAGCTCTTCAGACTCACATCACAACAAGTTTTGTGTCTTATTTGGCTCCATTTGGTGGAAGCTGTGAATCGCAGGATTCAGGGGGAAGTGATCTCACAGTAAACATTGGAACTAAACACAAGAAGTAAGCTACAGGAAAGTAGATCCCTCGAGCTGGTTCAAACCTGAACCTTCTACTGCTGGATGTGCTGCTGTGACGTGTGTTAGCAGAAACCCATCACAGGCTTCAGTGACACAATCAGCCAGCGGCGGTATATGACAGTAACCTGCAGAGTGATGCTGAGGTTGTGAGTTCAAGCCTCAGCTGGAGCAGCTGATGTTTGAGCTTTTGGAAGAAAGGTGGTATCTTGTTGCGGCGCAAAAATTCTTTCTTTTTTTATGGACGTGAACATTCTTCTTTTATATACAAGAACATTCTATTTTATGTACCCGAACATTCTTTCTTTTTTTTATGAACATCAACATTCTTTCCTTTTTATGTAAGGGATAACTTTGTTTAAATACTGTCAGCAATGTTACAGAACAAATTGTCCCCTGATGGTCAAAGCACATCGTCCAAATATAGAAATATCTGATTGATATGAGTTCCAGCCAATGATGTTAGTGATCAGAGACGGCTTGACATGGCAGGTTTCAATCTTGGTGAAGTCCCTTTGAGGAACAGAGGGAACATCATCCTGTGTTTGATGAATAGTCCTGATTGGTGGTTTTTCTGTCATTTCTTGTGGTTGTCCTGCAGATCTGGTTCTCTGACTGAACTATAAATGTTGTAGTGTATGATCAATGCTCTGTGTGAGATCTTTGATGACTGAGAAGTTCTCCCCTTCAGAAAAAGTCTTATTGTATGATAAATACGGTTTAAAACATTTTTGAATGCCATAAATGTCATGCTGAGAAAGGCTCGTTGGTCTAGGGGTATGATTCTTGCTTAGGGTGTGGGTTCAAATCCTTGACAAGCCCATTGTGTTATGTCTCCAAAATTAGTGGCCATCATGACTCTTACCAAAGTTTTTGTCCTGTGGAAAGCAGTCAATTATCAATACTAAACACAACACCAACCACTAAATTATGGCAGATAGAGGAAGTGATGATTCTCATCTGTTTGTTTCAGTGATGAGCAGGAACTCCACTGAGAGTGAAGCTCTGCTGGGGTTTGAAGGATGTCCTGTTTACAAGACAGACACTTTAAGCAGCTCAGCATCAGTACTGCCAGTTTCTCTGCATTCTGCGTCTGTATTGTAGAGGAAGGAAAAACACTCAGTCACACTCATGGAGTCTAAAAAGCGACAGCAGATGGCGAAGAGGAGAAAAATCAAACCAGCAGCGAAAGTGTGAAAATAATGATTAACTGCAGCTGAACAACAACCAAAGTTTCACACAGAGAGGCTGCAGCCTGGTGTGGACCATAATTACCCTGATACCATACTATAATTATTCTACTGCTTTATTCTGAAAGTCCTATCTCAGTATCCTTCTGGATGTGCTTTTGTGATGTGTCAGAGCTCTTTCTTCCATTCTCTCCTCCAAATGTTTGGACACAGTTTTGTGATTCTGTGTGGCTCAATGGCAGCACGTCTGACGCCAGCTCAGAAAGTTGTGTGTTCAACTCACGTCAGAGTCAGGTCATCAGTTTGCACTTTTGGTAAACGCTCACATACTCTGTGGTGCAACAGGAAGTGTTTTTCTGATGATCCATTTCATTTCTTCACATCACAGACAATTTCAGAATTCCAGGAGGACTATTGGACTATCCTAGTATCTCTGACTGCACATCTGAAGGCACAAGATGATGACTTCAAATCCCTGTAAGATCAATGCTGCTGCTCTCCAAGTTGGTGGGCTGCCTTTGTGGTTGCAGGCTGTCATGTAACTGGAAGATTGACCTTATTGTTTTTATTATTTGTTATTTTGTATTGGGTTTGTTAGAAAAATGTATCTATCAGCTACACTGTGAAAAGAACAAACAACACAACTATTTCCCATTATTTTAGATGGACCTAAACACACATCACCATTTGATTTTTGTTAAGTTTGTTTTGAACAATATAAAAAGGTTAGAAATTATGTGTTAAAAAAGGAGTGGGAAGAAGTCTAAACTTATCAGCTCCCTCCCTTCTCCCTGCACCATGTTATGTCTCACTGTGTGATAAATGAGGTGTGTATCATGCTCAAATCCAAACCCAGGAGACAGAGGTTGAGTGAGTCAGTGAGGAAGAAGCTGCTCCTTCTCCTTCAACAGTTTGATCTGAGGAAAAGTCACTTCCTCTTTTCAGGAATCAACTTCTACCATCTGTCCACTAGATGGAGATAACTGAGAATCAACTGAGAACTGAGTTCTTCATCATCTGGAAACAGACAGCATTGTTTTCTTCAGCTGGAGCTCTTTGTTCAAATCTACATCGAGATTCAGAGCCAAATGTTTTTCCTTTCCTGGATTTACTTCATCATTTCAGTCACTCTGTGGATTCAGCTGACAAATGCAAAATACAACCAACATTTAAACGATGACGTGTTGAAACAAAACTTTATTGATTCAGTCTGGTCAGCAGAATATAACCTGATGAAACCAGCTGCAACATTAAACTGATGTTTCTACATGAATGCATCACTGATTCTAAAACCATAAACTGAACATGAACACTCTGTACACTCAGCGTTACACACATGAAGACAACATCATGTGTTTAAGGTGATGTTGAGCTGAACAGGACTTGTATTGAACACACAGAGGGAGTGCACCGTTCCTGGAGATACTGCAATACCAGGTCGATGCGTGGAGTGCACGGAGCAAGCCCCTATTCCAAAGATCTATTTAATATATGGTCCCCGGGTAGGGGACGTATCAGATATTAAACTGATAAGAACAGATACTACACTTGATCTTAGCCAAAAGGCCGAGAAGCGATACCGCTCAGCTGTCTGAGGTAACGGAGTGTTTCTTCGCACCGACCCGCTCAGTGAGGGGTCAGAGTCGGCTTCAGTAACAACATCACTCCGAGAGAGAGACACAAACAGAAGACATGAAGAAACGAAGGAGGGATCAGAAAACAACCGCAGACATGTTATTTTCACAAAGTTACGTTGTAGAGCAAAGAAAACGTCTCTTCTTTGTCACCTGTAAAACTTCATATCTATGTCAATTTACCAACTGAATATTATTGTGAAAACATCAGTTTGTCCTCTCATGTGATTGGCCTCATGGTGTGTCCATCAAAATAACCCCCCTGTCTGCACGGATTCTCTGAAGATTCGGCTCTCCTCGACTGGACTCGGCTTTTTTCGACCGAAAGAGAGAATAATAAAATGAAAGAGTAACTGCGTCATCCACAGAATAAAACCACAAATCACTGAACACTCGTATATTTAAAACAGCATTAAAAGTACTTTAACCCAACATTAGCTTGTATGTTAATGCTAACATACAATGGAAAACGTCATAGACCGGCTAACGGGATTATCATCAGTACCGCGATGATTTTAATGCGTCAATTAACTTATTTCAGCTCTAACATGGCAGTAACACGTTGAGGAGAGCCGGTACAAAGTAACACAGGACAAATGTAACATGGCGATTTACTCAGAATCGCAAGAATGCAGACGCACTAAATGACGTCACCACGCTCAGCAAGCAATACTCCCCAGACCAGAGAAACTACGTCACACTTCTACTAAATTATTGCCGAGACCTAAAAGTTAATTTGTCGGATTAAACATTGTGATTATCATTTCCTGTGTCATATTTATAATGATATTATAGGCAATTTAGTTTTTAACTCAGTTTTATGGTTTTGGAGAAAACCTGGCGTAAATGTTGGAAGTCCCTGTCTGGACGAGAGTAATGCAGCCGCACTCTGCGAGGTAACAGCTTATCAAAACACAACGATTCTGTATTGTCATGACAGACAAGAGTATAAAGAGAACAACACAACGAAGGCTGGTTCCGAACCCTAACCCTGGTTTATTTGCAAATCATTGCAAAATTGTAATCATATAAAAACAAGATGATCCACATTGAAGCTTGTACTTCTGACATTTTTGAAGCAAATAAAATGATTAAAGTGCATTATAGATCTGTAATTATGAATTAGTGAGGAAATTGTCCAATGTTTAAAAAAAAAATAAAAATACAAAAATGTATTATGTATATAAAAATGTACAATTTGATTGTGTTACTTTCATCCGGGCGGGACACACACAACCAACCGCATCACTGATTCAGGAGCAGCACAGTGAAAACTGTACACATTACTGGACAAAGTGATAAATGACATTCTCCATGTTTTCCTGTAAATCAGTGCTGCTGAAAAACTCCTGACATTTTCCAGTTAAGGTCATGTCTCCTGATGGGACATCCAGTTTGTAAGAACAGTGTGGTACCCTGCACGTTCAGATTATATCCAGAATTATTTCTTATTAGTTCTTGCCCCCCCCCCCCCCCCCCCACACCATTATGTTTTCTCATTAATATAGTTTAAAACGCTCTGTGTCCCTTATAAAACACTCACCTTCACCTGAGGTAACTGTAGGGCAGTACCCATTTGCGTCAGAAGGTGTCAGTCTCGGCTTTGTAATGAGGCGGACGGCCGCTGGAGTCCTGTTGTAGCAGGATAGCAGCACAGAAGGCCGAAACTCACCCAAGACCGTCTCTGTTTCTGTTCTACAGGTGAGCAAAGTGCAAAAGCGCCTCATACAGTTATATTAAGTTTATTTCTTAAGTTGTGGTGTGTGTTTACAATGTAGTTAACGTCCGTAAATAAGGCAGCTAACTACTGCTAGCCTCAGATGCTAATACAGCATGTTGTGCCTGCTGTAGCGGGTAATGCTAGTTCCCTTACTTTGTGCTTTTATCGTTATCATGTGAATAAATAATAAGTTCAGAGGTTTGTAAACCGGAAGCAGCCACTATAAACACTTAAATACATGTTGCAGCTAAATACTATGTTCAGTAGCCGATATGTTAAACCAGTGGTTCTCAACCTTTTTGGGGTCCTGGACCCCCTGCATATTTTAGATCGACCCTGAGGTTTTCATTGCTGTCACATTTTCTAACATTTACATCACCTTCATCTATTTTAACATCTGACTGGGCCACTCTGGTTTCATTAGAATAATTCTCACTGATTTCAGTATCAGAGGAGTCTGAGACCTCTTCCTCTGGATCTGGATCTGGTTGAAGAGGACTCTGTGGATCACAGCTCCTGGCCGGTTCATTCATCTCTTCATCCTCACTCTTCACCTGAAACGGCCTCACAGGGTTCCTGGTCTCCTCCAGTCCTGGTACTTGGTCCTCCTCCTGTTCCTGTTTAAGGACTGGACTCTCTGAATCCTTCAGAGCCTTCAGCACAGCCTTCTGTGCTGCTTAGATCCTTTGAAATCTTATAAATCAGGAGTTATTATGATTAACTATTCTGCTCTTGTCTGCGTTGTCTGATCGAGACAACACAATTCCCACCTGGGCAAGGGTGCAACTTCATTACCGAAGCCAATTTCTCAGGTGTTCAGAGGCAATAAATTGAGGTGGCCAGCATGGGCGTTTCATGTGCGTTCAAAATGGACAAGTGTATGTTTGACAAGCTGGTCAACTATAAGAAAAATGGTTCCTATCCTGCTGGGATAACAAAGGAACAGAAATATGTTATACATATATACAATTATGTTATTCACAGGCACTCCACATTGTTACAATAGGTGATACTTTGTATTACCTTTTGTCAAAAAACGATACGGAGTTGCTCAGGAGAGTGGTGGTTGGTGTGGAGGAGGCCAGTGACATTTTCAAGCAGTTCCATGACAGTGCAGAGGGAGGCCACTGTGGAACCCAAAAAACCAAATATGCCATCAGCGCCAGGTTTTACTGGCCTGGAATGGGGGTAGACTTGGACAAATGGGTAAATGGAATTATTTGATTGAAGTGTATGATATATTGAGCTTATTTGTCGATTGTGACTGCATTTCCAAAATCTGCTTTTGAACCATCAGGTTTCACAGTGTGCAAAATGCCAGTTCAGCAGGCTCTCCCTCAAAAAGGAACAGGAATATATCCCGATACATGTATGTCACAAGGCTTTCATTTTACTGAATACTTAACAAAAAAAGTAAAAGATTAGTTCATGATAAGAGAACATAATTTGATTTTCAGGTGGACCGTCCTCTGGATTTGTTGGGAATGGACCTCGTGGGACAACTGGCGACCACTGATGATGGCAACTGCTACGTGTGTGATGGTGGATTACTACACCAAATGGGCAGAGGCGCACGCCATCCCAAATAAAAGTGCCGAGGTGGTCGCCGAGTGCATTATTAAAATTTTTTATAGGTTTGGTGCATCGCAGTGCATTTTGACCGATCAAGGAACAGAATTTGTGAATGAGGTTCGTGTTGGCTTGGTGATAGAACCATTATGGTCCTGTCTACATTCTGTGCAATGCATTGTTGCTAAATTTTACTCATGTTTTTTTAAACAGCTGAATCTCAAGATTTTCAAGTTCCTGGATGTGGATAGGAGTCTTTGTGCGCCATATCACCACCAACAAATGGCCTCGTGGAAGACCTGAATGGGACAATTCAGAGGTGAATCTGTAATTAAAAGAAAAGTTTTCAGCACAGTCTAAAAGTAGCTCTTCTATAATATTGATGTCATTTTGCAAACCATGATGACCGACACGCATTTCCTTGAGATCAAAAACAAAAGTGCAGACCTGGTGGATGACAATGGGACCCAACATCCAAAAATCAACATAGACCACCTGAAACCTTTCCTACAGCCAACACCCTGCATACCCCACAAAATAAAATCCTCCAATGAAGAACCACCAAAAAAAAAAAAAAAAAAACTCTACTTGCCCCTGTCCCCTCTGCTGCCCTGCTGGACCTCTCAAAAAAACCCAGTAATCATCCCTCAGGTACGGCTCTCAAATCATCTTGTAAATGACCACCTGCTCCATCCTCTGTACTATCACCCTTAGATTTAACAAATCATACACCATTGTATTTAGCATCTTCACCTTCACCCGGACCACCTTCACAGGAGTCTCTAGCCTTGTGCAGAATGGACCATGTAGACGCTGTTGTGCATAGATGTAAGTGATATATACTTAACAATGACCTTTTATTAACTTAACATCACTGTTTAAGTGTGCTATGTGTTACAGGTATCACAAAAGTGTGGGGAGGCAATGATTGCCAGGTGCTGCTGGCAAAAGTTTGGCCATACAAAATATCACACAAGGACATCTTCCAGCTGGAGAGTGAGGTGCATATTCATTGAATTTACCAAGGCATAATGCTTCTCCCTGCAAAGTAGTAATCTTTTTTTGTAATGTTATACTGCAGGTGATAAATGCATATCTAAATATCATGGTGAGGCAGCATGTGGTAAAGGAAAAGGTCTACCACATGTACACCTTTGCCATAACAGCTATGTGGCAGAGAAAGACTCAAAGGCTTAAGGTGTGCTGCAACATGATGGTGGTGGTGGTGGTGGTGCTGGTCACGGCTATGATATTGAAAAGCTGAGAGTTAATTTTTTCAGTGCTGCAATTACGAGCCATCAGTTATCACACTAGATGGGCTATAATGAACCTAGAAAAGTCATTGATTTTTTTTTTTTCCCTTTCCCTCAGCTGGATGCCTCTGCCTTTGATATGATTATAGGTGTTGTTAATGACTGTCACCATTGGTTTCTAGTGGTAAGTAGGCCCATGTGTCAATGACCGTTCCTTTGACAAAAAAATAGGGCTTATATATAAATATTTATTTATGCACAGGCCATATACCCATCAAAAAAAGAAATCTCTCCTTGTTGACTCCATGGGAGAGTCACCTACAAAGATCAAAAGGTGTTTGGAGACAACAAGGTATACTATATTTTCACAAACCAGTGACATTCTTGTTCATCTAACTGAGTTGGTTGCTTCAGTAACACACATTTTTCCTCAGAGCCCTGATGAGAAAACTGGGTGTCAAAGTGTCCCAGTGGACCTGCGACACTGTGCCTCACCCACTGCAACAAGACACAACATCTTGTGGAGTGTTTGCTCTAAAAGTAAGCTCTGCTACATCGCACTCCAGTATATGCCATCATCATGCATTGGGACCTGTGATTTACGAGCTCTTACACTTTCAGTTTGCAGATCACATCTTCCCTGGCAGTCAAATGGAATTTCCCACAGGCACAGAAGACATCAACAGCATCAGGATGGACATAGCCACAATCATTATCACTAAGTCTAGTAGTGCTCAGCTCCGTTCCAGCCTAAGTGCAAAGCCAAGTCAACAAACCCTTCTTAAATTGAGACAGTGTACTACAGCACAGGACGCTGCAAAAACTCAGCTGATTACTATGGTCACTAGACTTCCTGCTGACAGAAAAGAGAAAAAAATAAAAATAAATAAAATAAACAACAGAGACCGTGCTACAACTTAGACAGTGAACAGCCATAGAGAGGATTTAGAGAGAAAGGAGCCTCCCCCCTAAACTGCCTAACTCCACCCTAGTCTTCGTATGCGTACTGGTGGTGGGTACTTACGCACCTAAAACCCGCTTGCATTGTGGAAGGCTAACTGCCCCAGCCAATGCTACAGAAGGTGCCCCCGAGACAACTGCTGCTAACCACACGGACAGCATACAAAAACAACAAACACACTTCATTAAAGCAGCATTATAAAACAGCAAAACTACCAGCCCAAACATTTCTACACTTAACAGAGAAAATCTAACACAACACACACATACACAGAGAAAATACCCCAGAGCCCCCATTTGTTATGACCCGCTCATTTAGGACACAACAAAGAAGGGAGGGCCACACTGATAGCTCAAAACACAAATTATTGTACACTACATCATAACAATCAAATACAAAACCAATAAGTCAGTGTGAGATTAAAATGTTGGATATTGAAAGACGTGTGTGTCAAAATAAGATACTCAAACCAAACAGGATCCAGGCCATCCAGGAGAGAGAGCATCAGCTGAGGGAGTCTGGCTTTTATAGCCTCCCAACACAGAGGCGGGGCTTCACAGCAACCAGATCCTGCTAACAGTTTCAGCTCATCTTTAGTGAAGATTGGCATTCAGAAAAACTAAGTGGCTCAGCTTTGAGGGCTTTTATGTTTCTTCTCTCTGTTATTATCTGCCCCATTGAAAAGAGCAGATTCTCTCTGAGGAGACGGATGTTGCCACAATACACAGTGTGTGTGCCATCACATGTGGAAGATGTGTGCAGACTGAAGCCTTGGTCTGCCACCAGCTCAGAGGGGCTCCACTTCTCTGGAAAAGGGGCTCCTCACCTTTCCAGCGTGTTGTCTCTGATTGTAGCGCACAAACCTTCTTTAAGTGACAGAGGTAGACACTGAGACAGCCACTGACTTTCACACCTACAGGCCATTTAGACTCACCATGAAGCCAACATGCACGTCTTTGGACTGTGGGAAGCGGGAGCACTCTGATCATTGTAACTTTGTGTTATTGTTGTATCTGATAAGTTAAGCTGCACTTCTAATGACCACCAGGGGGCAGTTCCACTGGTTGGAAAAAGACTTCAGACTACGAAGAGAACAAAACATAGCCGTGAGAAGCTGCTCGTGGCCAGTATGGGGATTGAACCCATGACCTTGGCATTATTAGCACCACACTCTAACCAGCTGAGCTAACCTACCTTTATAAAAGTCTTTTTTGGCTTTTTATAAAACTTCACACAATAACCACCTGTCTGTCAGTTTTGAAATTCAAATAATTGTCATAAATAAATCAAACTTTGTAAATCAAGTTTGATCAAGATTAATTGACCATTAATTCATCAGGGAGTGTCGGGACTCTTGTCTCTCTGGGACACTGGATCTGTCTGTCTGTATCCATGTCAGAAACTCTGAAACACTTCTGAACTTCTTTAAAACACGCTGGATTTACTGATATGAAAGTGTGCAGCAGTCCATAATGGATTATTATAGAAAGATATCAACTTTAATGCAAATACATGACTGTCCTCTGAGCTTCATTCACAATATGGCATGTCCTCTACCACTGAGCTACATCCACTTTGGACCTTTACCAAACCACAGAGGCTCTGAGCTCCATCCACTAAAGTGACAAATGTGCTACACAGAATGCCAAGGGGCTCGTCTGGGATTTGAACCCAAGACCTCTCGCACCCTAAGCGAGAATCATTGCCGTAGACCAACGAGTTAAATTCCCGTCATCTCCACCATTTATAATGAAGCATCTGTTCTGTTCACCATCCACTTCTCCAAAGTCCCACAGTGAAGGCTTCAAATTCACATCTCTCACAGTGTTATCATGACAAGAGAAAGAGGGGTGACAGAATTTTTGTAGTTTGTACTGTATTTGGGGAAGAAAATTTCATGAAGCATTTCATGCTTCTAAGATACTGCGATGGGTAAAACATCAATCATGGCAGGGCCGTCATTGTCATTAGTGCACTCTACGGTGAAGGTCATGACCAAAAAGTGGGAGGAGCCTTTTATCTCTTTGATGTCATTAGAACCTTTGTGACATCACAGAATCAGCATCTCAGTAAGATGTTTTGATGAACCTCGTTATTTACACACAGCACAGTTTATTTGGACAGACCAATGTGAGCTGAACACCGGCGAGGAATTTTGTGGTTGTTGCTGATCCACTGAACACAGAACCACAACCAAGGCAGAACCACTGCTCAGTCTAAAGACCAGACTGTCCTCAGACCACATCTTCAGGTGGCAGCAAACATCACGAGGGGTGCTCTGCACACGTGGGTTCGTCTTTGGTGTTCAGCTGGCTGCTTTTGCAGTCGTAAGTCAGAAAGCAATCATGAGGACAAATGTGACTTAAAGCACAACAAAGATCTTTCCCCAGAAGGCCCTCAGACAAAGAAGCTGGGTAACAGCACAGACTGTCAGGAGCAACATTGGAACCCTCAATTCCAGAGGAGACTGTCACCTGAACAGCACGCTTCCGCTGCACCACTCTGCTGTAAACCAGCCCAGATGTTGACGCTGACTCAGGTAGTAATTTCTTCTCATGCTGTTTCTCCTTTGCTGCTGCAGCTGTGTTACATTTTCAGCGAAACGTACTCATCCTCTCCATGGGCCTGCTTTAAGACCTCCAACTCCACTGGGTTAAAATAACTGGATCTTTTTTTCTCGGTTGTCATGGTGACGGGACTCCATTGATGATGGCTTTTTATAGAGGTTGTGCACGCGCAACACAAGGTGAACATACTCAGAGTTGATTGAGTCTGCCTACAGACAGGAAGTGGACAGACTGGTCGTCTGGTGTGGTCAGAACCACCTGGAGCTAAATCTGAAGACTGTGGTTTCAGGAAACTTATTATTTTAATGAAATTATGTACTTGATGTAACTTCATTATGATGTTTTGATGTGAGTTAAAAAAAGAGGCCAAAACATTAGGAGTTTGCTTTTAAGTGGCCTTTAATGGCTGTTGTTTTGTCATCACATGTACATTTGTGTTCAGTCAGTAATTTGGTAGGATGACTACACAGGATAAATCGCTCCAAGCTGAGTGGATAATTGAGAGATCAGATTGTTGCACAAGATAAGCACTTCCTGTGCTTCATTATCAATGCTGAAGATGACGGGGATTGAACCCGGGGCCTCATACATTTTGGAATAAAATGGTCCCTGGTTCAATCCTGGGTTTTGACCTACATTTCCAATATTCTCCCTCCTCTTTCAACCACACCATGAAATATTGTGAGGGTGGATGCGTCACGCTGACTGGTTGTGTGTCCAAAAGGCAGTCAAAGACGCCATTTTCTCGTGGAAGATCGAAGGATTTTTCAGATGATGTGGTTCTTTTGGCACCATCAGCCTGAGATCTACAGGGTTCATTGGATCGTCCACAAAAATGGTTGCATGAACATTAGAATGCTTGGAACACTTCGGCCCGGGTTCAATTCCCAGTCAGAGAAAATGGCTTTATTTCATTTAAAATACAGGTCATTGGCAAAACGCCCTAATATGAAGATGTTATCATCCACCTACACTAAAATGTGTTAAATACAGCATGCTAGCATGGTTGCATCTCTCATATGGTCTAGCGGTCAGGATTCCTGGTTTTCACCCAGACGTCCTTAGAAGTTATGGACATATGCAGTTGAATTAAATAATACATGTATTTCTTCACTGCTACAGTTAGTAAAATATAAAATACACATGAATTCTATTCTAATCTGGCATTAGTGTTTATTTTAAATTCGGACTTTTAGCTTTTACGGCAGTGACGTCACCAAAAGGGATGGCGACACCCGGTGGTGAAATTCATTAAGAACGTGAAGAGATTGAATTCACTGACAAATAATAAATAATCTAATAATGTGAAAATGAAAACTCTGATGCTTTTAATATTTCCATTTTCTGACTTCTAACTTCCCCTGCACAGTGTTTTATCATGAAGTCTTTATCAGTGTCCTTCTAATGTGGAAATAAATTAAACTAAAGCAGACAGCAACAAAAAGGGAGGCACACAGAGACTGAACAGGCTGATCAGGAGAACAGGCTCTGTGGTCGGCCTGACTCTGACGGTTGTTTGCTTTCATGGACCAAGTTTCCCAGGTGGGGAGCTACAGAGCATGTTGGAGAATCTCTGTAATCTGCACGGCCTTAAAATATGACACAGCTGAGTGCTGTTTTTAGGACTCATCTAAGAGGATAATAAACTGTCACATTAATGTCCTGAATGTGCTGTGTGTAAATAATGAGGTTAATAAAAAAAAACAAACCCACAAACGTTCCATCAGTAACCATCAAAGGAGATGCTGATTCTGTGATGTCACAAAGGTTCTAATGACAGCAAAGGGATCAAAGACTCCTCCCACTTTTTTGTCATGAACTCTGTAGTTCACAAGGCTCGTTGGTCTAGGCATATGATTCTCGTTTAGGGTGTAAGTGGTCCTGGGTTCAAATCCCTGACGTGCTAAACGTTACACTATGCAGCTGTTTGAGGTTTGCAGTCTGGTTGTTAGTTACAGTTTCTTGGCAACTGAAGCAAGAGCAATGGTAGCTTCTTGCAGCCAAACTTTGGTCGGAGTGATGGTCAGCCACTTATTTTGCAATATTTTCAGATCCTCTGTACTTCTTTGTACTTCTTTTGTGGTGCTGTGGCTTAGTTGGTCAAAGTGCCTACCTAGTAAACAGGAGGTCCTGGGTTCAAATCCCATCCAATACAACGTCTAGGGCCCACACATTCCCTGGTGCGCCTAGGATTCGGCGCTCTCACCACCGTGGCCCAGGTTCGATTCCCGGTCAGGGAAAACAGTTTTACTGAAAAATACAGGTAATTGACCCCATAACATAAATTTGTCATCATCATCATCAATGGAGCCCCTTCACCATGACAACCGAGAAAAAAAAAGATCCAGTTACTTCAACCCAGTGGAGTTGGAGGTCTTAATGCAGGCAAATGGAGAGGATGAGTACGTTTTGCCGAAAATGTAACACAGCGGCACCAGCAAAGGAGAAACAGCATGAGAAAAAATTACTACCTCAGTCAGATCAACAGCAGGCTGCCATCCACAGTTCATCACTTTTATTTTCATTCCCTCTTCAAATCTTCATTTTTATCATTCATTTTATCATATCATCATATGTTTTGCTGCGCCTTGGACTGCTCAGCCACACTACCACATACTTCTGCCAGCTTCACTGCAAGAATACCACGTCTCACATTTTGTCACTCCTCAAAACAGTCCAAATGTTTGGAGCAGAGAATGGCAGAAAGATGTCCTTGAAGCAGCTTGGACACACAACCAGTCAGCGTGCAGCATCCAACCTCCTCCGAACAAACTCCAAACAAAATCCTGTCTGCAAGGGTTTAAAACAAAGATCGTCCCTGGGTGGGCTCGAACCACCAACCTTTCAGTTAACAGCTGAACGTGCTGACCGATTGCTCCACAGAGACATGAAGCACAGGAAGCACTTATCTTGTGCAACACCCTGATCTCTCAATTATCCCCTCAGCTTGGAGCAATTTATCCTGTGTAGTCATCATACCAAATTACCAAAGTGAACACAAGTGTACATGTGATGAGAAAACAGCAGCCATTGAAGGCCACTTAAACGTAAACTCCTAATGCTTTGGCCTCTTTTTTTAAACACACGTCAAAACATCATAATGAAGTTACGTCAAGTACATATAGAGCAGGTCTAGACCAAACTCTTATTAAAATTATTTTGAGAGCCGTGGTGAGGAGGGGTTCCAGGTCAGTTTCTGGAGGATTTTGCAGATGATGTGCTCCCTCATCCAGAAGGTTTCATCAGACAGATCGCTGTTTTAGCTGTCACAGGAGCTCAGAAGCTGTCTGGTTAGCTAAAGCTGCTAAAGCTACCACACCATGCAGGGGATGTAGCTCAGATGGAGAGCGTACCGCACAGCTGGGGCAACTGGCAGTGGTGGGATTCGAACCCACGTCTCAGAAGAGATTGGAGCCTAAATCCAGTGCCTTGGAGTCCCATATGGTCTAGCGGTCAGGATTCCTGGTTTTCACCCAGGCGGCCTGATCTACATCCTCTTTGGACCTTTACCTTACCACAGAGACTCTGAGCTACTGCAGAAGAGGAAAAGAAAAACCATCTAATGAAGCCTCCTCTCTGTTTTGGGTGGTGGGTGCATGTTATTCACATGTTATATAGGTGAAGGTTATTCTCAATCCCTCTCACACTAAATCAGATGGCAGAGGTTCCACTGAGAGCTGAACTCAGATCACTGGATTCAAAGTACACAGTGCTAACCATTACACCATTTTAAGTCCTTAAAATATCCAATCATGTGCAATTACTGTGTGGCATCTTTTTACAAATGTGATTTTTTTTTTCACAGATAGAAATTATTTCATTGACATATTTCTTTATATTTTAGAAATATATATGTCAGGTTTAAACCACCTAGAACATTATTAAACACATAGGGAAGAAAGACAAAGGACATCAGTGCTCATTTTACTTGCAAGGAGAACAGACAGAGACATGTTCAGTTACATTCTCTACCTGCTCTGACGTATCTCCTCTGTTCTCCCATCTTTATTTCCTTAGGGTGGTCCCTAGTTACATGACGTTGCAGCTCTAAAGGGTGGGGAACACACAGCTGCAACGTAGTGGATAGATGCTTATTGTATAATCATATTCAAGGTACACCTCTGAAACATGACACACCAAACACTTTGAGAAGCTAGTTCATAACCGAAGTAATCTGGTTCCCGTCTCCTCCCTGTCTTCATGTTCCTCTTCAAAGGTCGTTGCTTATCTTCCGGAGATATGATCTCAGCTCCTGTGAGAAAAACACAAGTTTCTGCATTCTTGCAGGGTTAGTAAAAGTTTAGCAACATTGTGATAATCATTTTATGTACATTTTTTCTAACATTTCCCTCCTGTTTATCACATTCTTGCTCAAATTCTCATATCACTCTACTCAGTCACTTCATGAAGATTTTCAACTGCGAGATCATTTTTATGAGCACAAGAAAGTTTACACTCGGAGGTCATGTCTTTAATATTCATCTTGTTAACCAGTGAACAAATCCAGCAAATTTTCAACAGAGTCTTTTTTTGTGCTATGCTCCTCATCAGTTTGAAAAGCGCCATCCAGCAAGGGGTACATTTGAGCCACTTTATCTTCCATAGGTGAAATTGCTGTAGTAATCAGACGGTTAATAAGAGAACGCAGGCAGGGCACACAACAACATCCACACAAAGTTAAAATTGCAGCAAACACTGCCATAGAGACCAAAACAGAGGACACTAGAGCTTTATATTTTCCAAAGACATCCATCCAGGAATCCCACATTGAGGTGTCAACCCAAGAGTGTTCTTTCATTTTGCCATTGAGAGCTCGGAGTCCCTCTATGGCCTTAGTAAGGCTGCCATCAGCAGCTGTGTTGTTGGGGATGAACGTGCAACACTGCTCTCTGAACATAGCACACACCTCCTTTCTCAGCCAACAACATGTCCAGGGCTATCCTGTTCTGGAAAGCCATGAGAGAAGTCGCAGACAACTGTCCATGTACCACTTCGAAGCCACTCTGTGTCCAATTACCTAACTTTTGAACGTTGTAGTGGATGTAGTTGATCCTGTCCGCAACAAACAAACTGCTGGCTATTATGGACAACGCCAGTCACCCTCTGCAGCCTGTCATCAGTGCACAGAAAAGCCTGTTGAGTGACAGACTGCTTCTCCCCAGGTGCAGAACCAACAGATTCAAAGACTCCTTTGTCCCCCGAGCAATAAAACTGTATAACTCTGCACTAGGTGGGAGGGGGAGGAGTAGCAGGAAGAAAGAGGGATTGGAGAAGATGGGACACTAAAACTGAATATTTATGGTTGTACATTTGTTGTTTATATATTTCAAACTGTGTGCTTTCTTTTACTGTTCTTGTCGGTGCTGTACCTGCTGGAACAACAATTTCCCTGACGGAGACCTCCCAAGGGATTAATAAAGTCTATCTTATCTTATCTTATCTTATCTTATCTTATCTTATCTTATTAATCGTGCACCACCAACATAAAAGTGACTCAAATCCTGCTGCTACTTGATCTACTAATTTGTATTCATCTGGAACACCTCGTGGTACACCGATTGCATCAATATATGTAGGATCACCGTCTGCTAACCAGGCTGCAGATCTTTTCTTGCGGTGCCATTGCTCAGGCAAAACACTAGATAAGTTAGCAGTGAGTTCTTTAGCAGAGATAGGGTGTATGGACACTGGTAGTAATAGTGTTACTAGAGCACAAAATCCTTTCACATTTTTAGGCAATTTGTCAAATAATTTGTCATCACCACACCACCACCAAATGTCCCCTCGTGGCACTGGTTTGAAATGTTTAGTCACAGTTATTATCTCAGAGCACCGTTCACTAGAGAGATTGCCCAAGGGCTCTCCACCTCCTGTTAGATTTATACAGGAGAAGTTTCCAGGTGCAACTCTGTTGGAAAAAATAGGTTTCTCTTTTTCTGACATAGTGACGGGAAACACAAAATCCCACTTTGCACAAGTGATGTTCGGATTTGTTTTATTCATCACTTCCACAACACATGCTTTATCAATCATTGCAGGTATTATTTGTAGTATCGGTCTAGGACCCATACACACTACACAATCACCCATAGTCGTGTTTGTAGCTTGTTCTACCATGAGTAACCAGTTGTTGCTTTGTCCTGAAATACCTGTTATAACTTGGAACCATTCATCAACGTTTATCTCACCATGATGGTTAACAATTTGTATGTTATAAGTACTTTTGTGGCCAGTCATGAGGCCTCCTATGGTGTCATTTTTCTGTTCCGTTTTTTTCTGCTTCAGCCGGGGTGGTCATATTAGGGCCCCTTGGGGTGGCATCCACAGGTACCATACTAACAGAAAGGTTATTATCAGGAATATAGTCACCAACCATCCTCCGATGGCCCGTGATAACCACTTAGGAGTCATTTTAGTCGAAAATCGGTCTCCTCTACTTGGTTTGTGTCTTGTTTTTTTTTTTGTATGATTTACAAAATGTGTGCCATTATCACTATATATATTTTCTCAGGAATTCCATATCTTGGTATTATGTCTTTACACAGTGCCTTAGCTACTGTTATCGCATCTGGATGTTTTGTTGGAAAAAGTTCTATCCATTTTGAAAAGGCGGGAAGGGCGTAGGGAATCGCCCTCTACGTGGTCTTAAATTCCCTTGAGGATTGTGTCTTGCACATGTTAAACATGATCTACAAAAATTTTTTGAATAAGAGTTAAATCCATAAGTGGTATAATACTGATGTATCTGTCCTACCATCCCTCCTGTTGAGACATGTGTTACACCATGGCTCAATATTGCCGCCCACTTGTATAAATTTTTTGGTAGGATAGGTTTGCCGTCTGGTCATACATACATGTCGTTTAGTAACTTCGCTCCATTTTTTAACCATATATCTTTTTCAGATTTAGGACTTTGTTGTTGCATATCTTTTAATGTATTGTCCTCTAAAGTTGTACATTCTTCCACAGTCAGCACTTGAACCTGTCCTGCTGCCGCTGCTTTTGCTATTTTATCTGCAAATGCATTTCCTAAAGAAACTTCATCTGTGCTTGTCGTGTGAGCTGCACATTTACATATTGCAATGACTTTCGGCAGCTGCACTGCTTGCAGCAGGCCTGATAACAGTTCAGCATGAGTTACTGGTTTACCTGTAGAGGTAACCATGCCTCTGTTTTTCCAATATTGTGCAAAAGTGTGTACTGTAGCGACAGCATATTGGCTGTCCGTATAAATTGTGGCTTCCTTATTCTTCATCAATTTACATGCTTCTGTTAATGCCACTAACTCTGCAGCTTGTGCTGAGTAGTGGGAGGGTAATTTTTCTGCTTTTAACACTGTGTTTTGTGTAACTACTGCATAGCCTGTCTGGGTTTTCCCCCAGTACTTTTAGCACAAGTGGATGAAACAAAACTATGGCTGCACTTACTTCTACTGCCATAGATGCTGCTATGACTGCTCTGACACAGTGTGGTAGCGCACAGGCCACACTATCAAGTTTTGATGAGAAATATGCAATTGGCTTCATTTTATCACCATGCTGTTGCACCAGTACGGAAGTCATGATGTGGCCTTTACAATCCACCATTTGAATAAAGAGTTTACTATAGTCTGGTAATGCTAGCGCTGTACTGGACACCAACATTTGTTTTATCTTACAGAATGCTTCTTCTGACTCTCTGGTCCAGCATAAAAGCGAGGTCATCTTTAAATCTTCTTTATACATTAGCTTATTTAAAGGTGCGGTCATGTCTGCATAGTTTGGCACCCAGTTTCTGCAGTAATTTGTTAGGCCTAAAAATGACATCATTTCTCTTTTTGTTAATGGTTTAGGAGCTTGGAGGATAGCGGTTTTTCTGTCTTCCACTATTGTTCTTCCTCCAGCACTCAAATTATGTCCTAAGTATTTCACTTGCGTCTTACATATTTGGAGTTTATTTTTACTTACTTTGTGCCCTTCTTCCGCTAAATGTTTTAACAGGGCTAGTGTGTCTATTCTACATGTTTCCATATTAGGAGATGCCAACAAAACATCATCCACATAAATTAAAATTTGACTATTTTGTGGAGTTTGGAACTTAGCCATGCTAGCGCTCATTACCTGAGAGTAGATAGTAGGACTCTCACAATAACCTTGAAGTAATCTCGTATATGTATATCTTTGACTGTCAAAAGTGAATGCAAACCAAAATTGACTATCTTTATCCACTGGTACTGAAAAGAATGCATTACTTATATCAACTACGGTAAATACCTTAGCGTCTGGCCTTAGTGTGTTTAATAGAGTATATGGATCTGGAACACAAGGAGCTCTTTGTATTACAGCATTATTTACAGCTTGCAAATCTTGTACCATGCGCCATCCTACTGATGGTGCTTGTTTCCTTACGGGAAATATCGGTGTGTTGCATGGAGAGTCTTCACATTTTATAATTACACCTGCTGCTATTAAGTCATCAATTACTGGTTTTATTCCTTCATGTGCATCTTGCTTTAGTGGATACTGTTTCACACACGGTCTATATTCTGTCTTCGGTCTAATTTGTACAGGTAAGGCTCCTTTAACCAACCCAACGTCAGTAGGTCCTTTAGACCATAGTTTTTCTGGTACACTTTTTAACATTTCTTCCTCATCTTCAGTGAGTATCATTATACCTCATGTGTTTTCTGAGTGCAGATGTATTCCCTCTTGTACTGAGAATAGCCAGAACAAAGTCTTCCTAATGAGGCCAGTGGATGCACTGGTCCATACACCTGCTGAGGTCTCTTTCCAGTCTGATGCTCTTTCCCCCTGACGCACTATGTCTCCCAAATCTTTCCATTGCTGATGTTTACCTTCGTACAGAGAAACATGAGGAGGTGACCACATCTTCAACAGCTTCGTTAAGGCTGTAGTTAATGTTATGCCTAAAACAGCAGTGCTTTTCCCGTCTGAGTATATGTAATTTCCTGTGACTCTAGCTGGTGTTGCTTTTGCTAACCTTTTTTCATATTCCTTATCTGATCCAGGTGTCTGCTTATACCAGAGGGTTATATGTAAGCTGTCTTTAGTCATTTGGTCCTGTAGTCGCGACAGTATTTTTCTGCCTTCCTCCATCAATGCTGTAGCCGTTTCATGTGGAGGTTTGTTTGGGACGTCAAGTGAATAGTAGTAATGTGGCTGACCTGATCCCTGAATTACATAGAGATCCCCTTTTTCTATTTCCTCTCGTCTTTTTACTGCAATGTGTCTGTGAGGAGTGGGTATTAGTGCTAATCCTAACAATAACAACCCATCACACCCTAAAAGATTTACTGGGCACTCCGGGAAAAACAAAATAGACAGCTGACATGTCTGTCCTTGGGGGTCTCTCAACCACAATGGTTCTGACTCAGCGGCTTTAGTTAACTTACCACTAGCAGATCGCACAGTTACACTTAGATCACTAAGTTTGGCGTTTGGTATTATTTCTTTACATGTTGTTCTACACGCCCCTGTATCACACAGGAAAACGATGCTTTTGCCATTCACATATAAAGTTACCTCTGGTTTTGCTGTGTTAAATGCTAGTAGGTCTTGGAGATTTAAGATCTCCTCAACTCTTAAAAATTCCTCCTCATCAAAATTTATTATTTTTTTTTTTACTTGACTGGCCTAGTCATTTCAAATTGCTTGATTTTTTGTGGACAGCTTCTAGCAATATGTCCCTCTTTTCCACAACACCAACACTCTCTAGAGTTTTGTTGATATCCTCCTCTGTAACTTCCTCCTCGGCCTCTGCCTCTAAAACCTCCTCTGTATCCACCATGTCCTTGACCTCTGCCGCAATTCTGATAGAACACCTCTCCCTCTTTTTCCTCTTCTCTCTCCTGATAAAACACTTCCTCTGTCACTTTCATCCAGTACTGTGTTTCTTCATAACCTTCCTTCTTCATTTTTTTTGGATTTCTTTTGGTTAGTGTTGTAATGCTGTCTTGTAATACACTTATCTTTTGCGTATTTAAACTTCCGTCGAAATTGTGTTTAACAATCCATCTGTCTAATTTTCGATTTTTACATGGATCCTGTTGTTCTATGAATTTCCAATCCTGACACTTTAATTTATCTCTTGGTTTTTCTTTACTCGACCCCTTCCCCATTTTAAGAATTTGGTTCGACCTTTGCAACACCTAGGGTATTCTAGAGGTCGATTTTATCAGTGGGGTAGTCTCTCAAATTCCTGTTGTGGTAATTCTCACTTCAACTCTTTCGAGTGGAGAATTCTTGCCTCTGCATCCACACCAGTTGACTACTTACAAATCCCACTGTTTTATATGAGACGAAATACCTAGTGGTATGTCAATCTCCTTTCACACTCACATTCACTCTCCTACTCGGAATTTAAGGGTGCACACCAGGACTCCGGCATCCTCTACTGAGACTCCCTTGGTCTCTTTCTGGGACTCCATTGGTCCCCTGAGACTCCCTTGGTCTCCTCTTATTTTTTACCTGCCAGTGTCTAGAATATTCAGGGCTTGTTCATGCGCAATGACCCCTAGTCATTCGCTGTGGCCACTCACTCTTTTTAAGTCAAGACTCAACTCACCTCCGTTGTCTTTCCCCTCTCGGAATCCCGTCAACCTTTGGATCCCAGCTGGCGGGCCGATACTCAGTCCCGGAAAGGGTTTATTTCCGGACTCACTGTTTTAGGAGTCCGCCGTGGCCACGGTTTTCCTGGAATCCACCCGCCCGCTGGAATCCTCTGGTCTGTTGGGATCCGGCTCGAAGGACCAAGTTAATGTCAGGTTTAAACCACCTAGAACATTATTAAACACATAGGGAAGAAAGACAAAGGACATCAGTGCTCATTTTACTTGCAAGGAGAACAGACAGAGACATGTTCAGTTACATTCTCTACCTGCTCTGACGTATCTCCTCTGTTCTCCCATCTTTATTTCCTTAGGGTGGTCCCTAGTTACATGACGTTGCAGCTCTAAAGGGTGGGGAACCCACAGCTGCAACGTAGTGGATAGATGCTTATTGTATAATCATATTCATATTCACTTTGAGAAGCTAGTTCATAACCGAAGTAATCTGGTTCCCATCTCCTCCCTGTCTTCATGTTCCTCTTCGAAGGTCGTTGCTTATCTTCCGGAAATATGATCTCAGCTCCTGTGAGAAAAAAACAAGTTTCTGCATTCTTGCAGGGTTAGTAAAAGTTTAGCAACATTGTGATAATCATTTTATGTACATTTATTCTAACAATATATATAATTTCTTCTGCTTTTTTCCCTCTCACTCACTCAGAAAAGGACTGCCCACTGCAAGGTGTTCATCACATGACTTGGGTACCAGATCCTCACATTGCTGATCCTCATTCTGAAAGCTGCCTGGGTGAAAAACAGGAATCCTCACTGCCAGACCATATGGGACATATTGGACTGTACGACCTAATGGAGCTGAACAAAGGGGGATCCCTGATGATCACCTCACATAAGAAGCATGTCACGTGTTTTTCCAACATGTTCTCACTCCCAATGCGTGAACAGGCTAAGGGAGCACCCTTTTTTTGTCATTCTGGATGAGTTGGGTAGCCTGACTGATGAACATAGAACTCCATAACGTTGGAAATTGACGCCAGGGGAAACATTTGGGGGCGTCCCCCTAACTCTTTGCTGTCATGGTAACGTGACGTTTCCTGTCATTTAAAACGTCATTAATGTTGTCATTTGGCTGTTTTATATGGTTATATTTATTAGGTTTTAGAAATTGAATATAGAATCCAAATATTTTATTGAAAACTATAATCCATTATAAATGAAGTTTTTTTCTATTTCAACAGTGCGTGACTTCGTTTTTATTTTTTTATTTATGTAAGATGGAAAGACAGCTAAACAGTTGCTCTGGCTGGACAAGGGGGCCGATTTTATTTAATTTCTGAACCACTTGTGAACAACTTGCTAATGAATTTTAATCATTGGATATTCCTCCTATATCATATTGATTTTAAATGGGTCCTTTTTTGGTTTTTCCTTTTTGTGTGTGTGTGAGTGTTACGTTGCCAATGTCAGTGCCTGACCATCATGACTCTTCCCACATTTCCATCTGCTCAACACAGCAACAACCACTTTGTCTTGTCCAGAAACTGCAAGCAAAAGCTGTAATACAGGAAGTGATGAGCAGGAACTCCACTGAGAGTGAAGCACTGCTGGGTGAATGCAGGATGTCCTGTTTATAAGACAGACACTTGAGGCAGCTCAGCATCAGTACTGCCAGTTTCTCTGCAGTTTTTCTCTAAAACCACGTCTGTGTCAGTCAACGCTTGTGCTCCTCACAATTGTGTGTCACTTCCACAAAGGTTGGAAGCTGTGCTTCCTCACAACAAGAAGGTGCCCTGTCCTTTGAGGAGAAAACTTTCCAGGCTGGAAAATGCTGAGTCACAGGAGCATTGCTGTGACTCAGACATTTGGTGCAGTAGTCAGCACGTCAGTCTCATAATCTGAAAGTCATGAGTTTGAGCCTTATACAGGGCACAGCTTCAGTTAATAATGAGAATTTAGTGGTTGGGACTAGAACCTCAGTTCCTTTAACATGCTTCGATGATATATTAGACTTCTATGGACCATTTCACCGCTCTGCATAGACAAGTATAAAGAATAACACAACAGGTGTCATCTCACTATTTTCCAGTTTAAATGCACAAGAGCAGCATCCAGCTTCTCTGTCAGAGAGTTGTGAAGTTCTGTCTGCATCAACACCATGAACCACAAAATTATCATTGCAATCTCTGGACAAGAGAAACAGTAATTTTGTGGTTGTTGCTGATCCACTGACCTCCTTGACCTCTTTAATTTTGTAACCTCTGCCATGAATCCATACAAAAAAACCAAAGACTTGCTGTGTTTAGTTCACTTGTTGCTGTATCTCCAAAGAGCTAAAGTCTTGTGGAGAATGTGGGCATCGATTCCACTACCTCTCACATGCTAAGCGAGCGCTCTACCATTTGAGCTAATTCCGCTGCCATGCTAGCATCCAAGCTAAGCTTTGAGAGAAGGCCGCTTTAACAACATCAACAGGTTTCAACGCTATTTCAGGAGCGTTAAAAATAATAAAATTTTTCAATCACCTGTATTTTTCAGTAAAAACACTTTCCCTGACCGGGAATCGAACCCCGGCCACGGGGATGCAGCCTCGTATAGTTCCAAACATCATCTCCACAGTGTTTGAAATTACTGAAATTACTGCTCCATATTATCCTGCTTAGTCACTCAACCAAATTACTGACTAAACTCCTGCAGAAGAAGTTACATGAAGTTATCTCAACAACCTTAAACTTCAATAAAGAGGCACTGCTGGGAAGTTGAATGCTGGCACGCTGTGTTGCGCTGAATCACATGTGATTCAGATGTAAACACAAAGGCTGCCCCACTGTCACCATTCAGAGCAGTTGTGAAGATTACTGATACCAATACATACTAAGCCAGCATTGAGCTAACTCCGCTGTGCTAACATGCTAGCGTGCGTAGGGAGTGTCAAATGCCACTCATGTGCATGAATTCACATGCACACACACTCACAATTTCATGTTGAGGAGTTTGGTCTCTGGTTATCTACTTCTTTTTTACATGTTCATTTTGGAATACATTTTCAGTGCCCAGTTTTATTTTCACTACAGTTACTCATGTTAACCACTCTGAGACAGTTTTAACAGCTAAAGAGTTTAAAATAAAAATTTCAGGTAAGTAGGAAGTAGTGTTCTTTAGGTCATCCAGAGTTCACCCAGTCCCCCATCTACTCTGAATGAATGAAATGAATTGGCCAACACACATCGCAGGAGTACATCCAGATGACATCTTTTGTTCACACTTAGTAAACACATTTTCTGCCATGCTGAGGATACCCTTCCTGTCACTGACCAATTTGAAATCTTGAATTCAGAAATTCATCCCTAAGACTTCCCTCTCCTTTGTACAGCACAAATTTACTTTGAGATAGTGTTGTGTTGCCTTTGTGCAAAATTGCTGCCCGTAATAGGACAAATTTTCATAGTATGCTGAAGATCCCTCATCCTAAGTATCCACTAAGTCAAGACATAACTCACTTGGGAGAGTGTTAGACTGAAGATGTAAAGGCCCCTGGTTTTCGGCATCAGAGGTGGTCCCTGAGGGAGTTAGGTAGAGATGAAATAAAAGCAGCGTCTGTCAGAAGTGGGATTTGAACCCACACCTGCAGGGGGGACTGCAACCTGAACGCAGCACCTTAGACCACTCGGCCATTCTGACAACAGATGCAGAAAAATCAACCAAAAAATTTGCTGAAAATTAGCCCATCAAAGTGAGTCCACAATACACAATGACTGCCTGATTAGATCGCTGATTAGGTCAGTATTGGCCATGACCTGAAATCAGATCCACCTTCTGTGGAGGAGATCTGAAAAACCTCACTTTTTTCTGTAAAAGGGACACAGTTTAGTCCATTCACCTGTAATACACGACTGTCCAACCACGAAGGGACTCAAAGTCTTCTGATCCAAAGTCAGACGCCTTGTCCATTAGACCACGTGGTCACTAACGTCTTGCGGCCACCGGCCACCTGAAGATGTGGTCTGAGGATGGGCTGGTCTTTCGACTGAGCAGTGTTCACCCTTGAGTGGCCTTTTGTTTTGATGAACGTCTACCACTGATCTACATCCTCTTTGGACCTTTCCTAACCACAGAGGCTCTGAGCTACTGCAGCAGATGAAAAGAGAAACTGTCTGATGAAGCCTCCTCAACTGACTGAACTAGCTGACCTGTACAGATGATTCAGTAACAGCTGAGTTATCTTTAGTCCAACAACTGCTGTCCATTCCTACCACAGGGAGCCACAGACTTTAGCCCCTTCGCGCAGAGGCCCTTTTTGGCAATAACTTCAGATGTACTAATCCCAGAACAATGGCTGTTGGCTTAAATGAAAGAAGACATCTGTACCTTTACAGCCATTGAATTGAAATACTGAATTCAGTCATTGAAAAAACAATATTTTTTGGAAAAATAAAAAGCGGGTAAGAAATTTTTTGTGAAAACTGTGATACCTCAAAATTTTCATGATGAAACACTTTGAATTTACATATATGGTACACACACTCCCTGTCCACAAGTGTGTCTACCAAAAGTGCTTCTTGGCGATCTCCAGTGTGCCAAACCTATCCAAAATGGTCAATTTTTGGCTAAAATTCACACTGCAAGATTTCACTGATATACAAATTTTTTTAACTCAAAACCTTTTGGGGCCAATCACAGACATGTCTGCTTTTAGGAACACCAGTTACAAAAGTAAAATTTCATTTGAAAATTGCATTTATAGGGCTGAATATATGGTGTCCAAAACCTATCCAAACACAAATTTGACCTATTTTTGCCTGTTTTATGTTGTTATTTTGAAGCTTTATGACTCCAGACGTAAACATACGACTATCAGGGATGGCTGAAATAAACAAAGACCTTCGAAAAATGAAGTTATGAAACTTACTGTACGGTCTTTTATTATAAATTTCATAATTACAGTAAAACTTGGGGCAGTTGAAGCAAGCAAGTTGAATGTGCACTTATAAAATAATGAGCTTACAACTCCAATACCAGTTAGTCAGCAAAATATGATGAGCCAAGTCCACTGAGACAAATAGGATTTTCTTTAGCATAAAATAAACTGTCACATTAATGTCCTGAATGTGCTGTGTGTAAATAATGAGGTTCATCAAAACAAAGTCAGAACCAGAGCTCAGGCTGTTGGTACACAAACAAAGAAAGGCATACTTGTGGATTCACAAGATTATATCAGGATCTGACCTTTTCCTGTTCCATCAGTAACCATCAAAGGATATGCTGATTCTGTGATGTCACAAAGGTTCTAATGACATCACAGAAATCAAAGACAATTACCCCTCTGCTCTCATCGTAAAAATCTAAGATTTAGACAAGTACTTCCTGTGTTCCATGCTGGAAAGCTTTAGCAGCTTTAGCTAACAAGATAGCTTCTGAGCTCCATCAAAGAGCTGCGACAGCTAAAACAGCGATCTGTCTGATGAAACCTTCTGGATGAGATGAGGCCATTAATAATGCTGCCTGTCCTCACTAGCTCCTCCTCTGTGGTGACCCCCAAACAGGACACAACCTCAGTATCATGACAAGTCATGCTGCTGAACAATTAATGCTACAAGGATTCATTTCAGCTTCACTTTAACAGATTGGTTTCATACATTTATGTGACACACAGTCAGGTCATGTCCTCTGTGTCTTTGCAGTTTTACAGACGCACAACAAAAAAATACAAAAACAAATGTTTTTACATTTAAGTTCTATTTTTGAAGCTGTATGATTATTTACCCCCTCCTTTAAAAAAAAAAAAAATCAGATCATCTAACATCACAGATCGTCTGACATCACAAATGCAGTGCAAAAATTCACTGCAAATTAACTGTAAAACACAAAATGCAGTGCATAACCAACACCGCACTGCAAAATGCAGTGAAAAGGTGGGGGGGGGGGGGGCACTGAAAAATGCAAAAACACCTGAAAATATCACAATATCATAAAATAATAATATCACAAAAACACCTGAAAATATCACAATATCACAAAATAATAATATCACATTCGCTTCAAATTCGCTTGGATGTGTACCTGGCTGCAGTATCTGGACAAGAGAAAAAGAAAAAAAAAATTCTCCTTCGAGCCAGAGACCTAAGGATTTCAACTATTTGCTGATTCCTCAATTAACTGTTAGTACAAACTGTTCAGAGGAATAGAGGTAGAGAATAGAGGCTTTTGGACACACAACCAGTCAGCGTGAAATATCAGTGTTAGACAAGATTGAGTGACGAGTGACTAAGCAGGATAATATCAGAGTGTTGGAGAGCCGAACTATTTCCTGTGCTTCAGATACACTGTTTGGTTCTGAGCTGATCATTAATAATCAATCAATGAATGATCACTAATCTTCACAGCTGTTCTGAATGGTGACAGTGGGGCAGCCTTTGTGTTTACATCTGAATCACATGTGATTTTGGAAATTCTTCAAAGCAGCTTCAAAGGAGGAGTTTCATTCTGTGAGTATTGTGACATCATCAGGTGACATCATCAGGTGAGACAGCAGCTCTTCAGACTCACATCAGAAACAAGTTTTGTATCTTATTTGCTCCATTTGGTGGAAGCTGTGAATCGCAGGATTCAGGGGGAAGTGACCTCACAGTAAACATTGGAACTAAACACAGGAAGTAAGCTACAGGAAAGTAGATCTCTCGAGCTGGGTCAAACCTGAACCTTCTACTGCTGGATGTGCTCCTGTGACATGTGTTAGCAGAAACACATCACAGCCTCCAGTGGCACGATTGGCCAGCAGGCGGTACTTATATGACAATAACCTGCAGAGTGATGCTGAGGTTATGAGTTCAAGCCTCAGCTGATTAAGCTCTTTCTTTTTATATACAAGAACATTTTTTTTTATATATGAAAAAGTGGAGGGAGAATATTGGAAATGGAGGTCAGAAAAACCTGAGCTTGAACCTCACTCAGGTGCCACCTCCAATCCCAAAAACCCGGGATTGAAGCAGGGACCTTTAGATCTTCATTTTAACGCTCTCCCAACCAAGCTATTTTGGCTGGCTGCCCAAATTAATGCTGGTTGTTCTGTTCACCATCCACTTCTCCAAAGTCCCACAGTGAAGGCTTCAAATGCACATCTCTCACAGTGTTATCATGACAACAGAAAGAACTCTGTGACCATGTGGCCTAATGGACAAGGTGTCTGACTTCAGTTCAGAAGACTGAAGGTTCGAGTCCCTTTGTGGTTGGGAAGTTTTGTATCAGAGGTTATACCATGTTTAATGGGTCTGGTGAAACCAAAGTAGAGGAAAGGGGCAGTGCAACTATTATAACATCAACGTGTAGTGGCATTAATCAGCAAGTTGATCAATGTAGAGTGTAGTTCGTTATTTGCATCACTGGCTTAGCAGAGGTGTGTGCAGTGATTTCTTTTTTCACTGCAATTTGCAGTGCTTTTGCAGTGAACATTTGCACACACACATATGACATTATGAGAAACCTCAAAGCTGTGTACAAATGTTTGGAGGAGACAA
Organism: Echeneis naucrates; assembly: GCF_900963305.1. Classification (NCBI taxonomy): domain Eukaryota; kingdom Metazoa; phylum Chordata; class Actinopteri; order Carangiformes; family Echeneidae; genus Echeneis; species Echeneis naucrates. Next base: position 574,864 of record NW_021780168.1, read on the forward strand.
TGGAAGCAAGATGTCTTTGACAGCCTTTTGGACACACCCGCTTGCACCCGCATTCATTCACCCGCATTCAGCGTGACGCATCCAAACTCTCTGTTAGAATAAATGTATATAAAGTGATTATCACAGTGCTGCTCAACTTTTACTGACCCTGCAAGAATGCAGAAACCTGTGTTTTTATTAGCAGGAGCAGAGGTCATACCTCCGAAGAAGAAGCAACGACCTTCAAAGAAGATTTATGAAGAAAGGGAGGATGTCGAAGCGAGATTACTTCGTTCATAAACTAACCCTCAATGTGTTTGAGTTTCTTGTGACTTATAACTTGAATATAAATCATTCACTACTTGCAGCTGTGTATTCTCACCTTTAGAGCTGCAAGATTTTGTAACTAGGGACCACCCTAAGGAAATAAAAAGGGGGAGAACAGAAGAGATACTCCAGAGCGGGTAGAGAGTGTCACTGAGCACATCTCTGTCTGTTCTCCTTGCAAGTAAAATGAGCGCTGTTGTCCTTTGTCTTTCTTCCCTGTGTGTTTTATAATGTTCTAGGTGGCTTAAACCTGACACTCTCCAAACTCACCCTTTCCTTAGTTCATATTCTCTACAAATGTATGGTAGTGTGGCCGAGCGGTCGAAGCTGCTAGATTTAGGCTCCAATCTCTTCAGAGGCTCAGGTTCAAATCCCACCACTGCCAGTAGCCCGAGCTGTGCACTCTGTGGTAGGATCTTAAGTCTACCAGCTACCATCCCTTTGAGGTTGAAGATATAATCAAAATTGGCTTTCTTCTAGTTCTTTCTGGAGCAAAAAGTTAAGGATTTGAAACGCAGAAGAAGGAAGGAATGAAGGAAGAAAGAAGGAGTGAAAATAAAAGTGATGAACTGTGGATGGCAGCCTGTTGATCTGACTGAAGATGTTCTGTCGCTTAACTGCTCACAGGGCTTGTTTCTGGAAAAAGGAAATCTTGGGATCAAATCACTACACCTCCACTGATGTGATTCAATTTTCAGTTCCTCAGATTAAACTGCATTCTCCATACGACTAGCTCTTTGTTGGAGGTGAAGCCAAGTGACATCTGAAGAGACTGAAGCCTAAATCCAGCGCCTGGCAGAAAGATGCAGTAAAAATGCAGTCTTTTTTCGGCACTGCATTTTTCAGTGCCTCTGCAGTGTGGTGCACCCCCCCACCTTTTCACTGCATTTTGTTGCAGGAGCTCAGAAGCTGTCTGGTTGGCTAAAGCTGCTAAAGCTGCAGTTGCTACACTTTAAGTCTACTCTTAAGCCCTTTGAGGAACCGATGGAAAATAATCCTGTTGTTTATGAATAGTCCTGATTGGTGGTTTTTTCTGCTGCTCTTATTTCATTTCTTGTGGTTGTCCTGCAGAGTTGGTTGTCTGACTGTTCTCTGTGTTATTGATACAGTTAAAAAGCTTTGAGAGTTCTTGACGTGTTTCGTGGCTTCTTTGGTCACATTTGCTCCCTTTGTGTCTGACAGAGATCCTGAACCTTCCCATTTCTGGATGTTTTCCTGTGATGTGTGTTGGTCAATTCATTTCAAATATTTCTAAATCTGTCAGAAGGTCATTTCCCATCTGTGTTCCTTGATCTTATGGTTAGCACTGTGGACTTTGAATCCAGTCATCTGAGTTCAAATCTCAGTGGAACCTCTGCCATCTGATTCAGTGTGATAGTGATTAAGAATAACACCCAAAATAGATGTTCACCTACCAACTCAGAGCAGAGAGAAGGATTCATCAGACAGTTGTTCTTTTCACCTGCTACAGCAACTCAGAGCCTCTGTGGTTAGGTAAAGGTCCAAAGAGGATGTAGATCAGTGGTTAGACGTTCATCAAAACAAAAGGCCACTAAAGGCAGAACCCCTGCTCAGTCTAATATTCAGACAACAAATTGACAACAAACATGACGAGGTGGCCGACGACTCTCTCCTTCATTGCTGATAGATACATTAATGTGAGCAGTTAACTATCCATCTATTCACACACAGTCGAGGTCGCTGCATGCTGAGGTGGCAGAGTGTTTAAGGCAATGGACTGCTAATCTACTGTATCCTGTGTGTGGGTTCACATCTCATTGTCTTCTGTGTTCAGCTGTCCATGTTACAGCCTGCTATTCTAGGTAGAGTAATCCTAAACGTCTGACTTCAGGTCCATATATCAATCAAACCTGTTGAAGTTTAATTCAAAGGTTATCTGGATGTGTTGTATAGCTTTCAAAGTTGTTGTCAGGTCATTAAGATTAAAAAAGGAGCTTACAACTCCAATACCAGTTAGTCAGAAATATATGATGAGTCAAGTCCACTGTGACAAATAACAAAGACGCAAATAAACTGTCACATTAATGTCCTGAATGTGCTGTGTGTAAATAATGAGGTTCATCAAAACAAAGTCAGAACCAGAGCTCAGGCTGTTGGTACACAAACAAAGAAAGTCATACTTGTGGATTCACAAGATTATAACAGGATCTGACCTTTTCCTGTTCCATCAGTAACCATCAAAGGAGATGCTGATTCTGTGATGTCACAAAGGTTCTAATGACATCACAGAGATCAAAGACTCCTCCCACTTTTTTTTCTCATGACCTCCACCATAGAGTGCTGCCTGCTGCAATAATGCTGCCTTTAATAGAAGTTTAGGAACATTTAATTAAAGAATACATTTTGATGAAAATTGGAAACGGCTGTTTATTGTTTATCACTTGTTACGATCCCTGTTAGCTGTCACTGAGGCAGCAGCTACTCTTCCTGGGGTCCAAATGAAAATGCACATCTGCAGTCTAACAGGTTCAGGTAGATGCAGAGTCCTACATTAAAACAAACCACTTTACCATCAATCTCAACTGCAGGATACACATTACACTTCCATTATATATATACACATGTACTTTAGAGTGGTGCTGTGGCTTAGCTGGTCAAAGCACCTGCCTTGTAAACAGGAGATCCTGGTTTTAAAACCCAGCAGTACCTTGTTTTTATCTTTCCTTTCCCTTCTTTTTATCTTTTCTTTCTTTACTGCGCTCTACTTCCCTTCCTCTAAAATAAAATAAAATAAAATAAATAAATTAAATAATGAATCTTTTGGTCTTTCTTTTGGTGTCCATGTAAATAGCTTAGAGCTGCATCACATGATCTAGGAGACCCATGTTCTACATTATCGTTCCTACGATGTCTTATATACTAGCAGGACAAAATCTATTTACTGTTAGCACTGGCCCGTAGCACCATAATACTAAAAATCCCAAAATGCACTCTCTGCCTGTCCGCACACCTATCACGGGCCATGAAAGCGCAGCAGTCTTTTGTTATTACGATCCACTTGTGTGCAGTTGGCCATCCTGACATGCGTGTTCAGCTGCCAGCTGCTGCTCTGATGAGGAAACAGAACATTAATGCTAGCTTTGATAGCACAGTGTCAGCTACACAGTGCACTGCAGTCAGCTTTGTATGAGGCAGCTGAGCTGCAGACCAGTCAGGGTGCCATGTGTTCACCTGCCTGGTGAACACAAGGCACCAGGATCCACTGTGGGAAGAAGGCCAGCTGGCAGAGGCAGAGTTCTGCTGCTCTATTGATTGAGCTGGCCAGGCTTACAGAAACACAAGGAATGTCCAGAAGCCACAAACTATTATACTTATTTCCCTGAAGAGTTTGGTTATCAAATCCAAGTTGCAATACGGTGTCTCTGAGAAACTAAATTTTACACAAGACCTTTTCAGAAGAGGACTTTGAACCCACACCTCCATATAGAGACCAGAAACCTGTTTTTTGGTGAACAGGAACCCTAACCCTAACCCTAACCCATTCACCATATAGCTGCATGTTTTATCCAGCAAAAATGAGCACAAGGTTTAAATTGTCAGATTTCAGAAAGTGGACAAGATTTTCAAAAGTTGAACACAAGTTTAATCGTTGAAGGTTTTGGTAAACATTTTAAAGTTTGAATGGAGTCTTGAGATGGAAGTATATCAAAGTAGATTAAAGTTGAAATAGTATGAAGAGCATAGAGAAAATGAAAGTGATGAACTGTTGATGGCAGCCTGCTGTTGATCTGACTGAACAATAACTGGCTCTGTTTCGTACCTTTTTTCTCCTTTAAAAAAGGCTCCCAACAGTAAACACTAAAACACATTTTAACGTGATAAAATGTTGGAAAATAAATCCCAGAGTTCTGTGGGATCAACTTTGGGTCTTTGGCTTCATCTTAATGAGAGCTCTCTGGAAAGCCATTCATCCAGCTGACAGAGAGCAGCAATCAGAAATGAGCTGGCTTCTCTTCCCTTTCTTCTCACTGAGTCGATCACATCTCTGGCTTTTTCTGCTCTGGACTTTGTTCTGGCTGACTGCATTTCTTCATCACTGATAACTCCACGCTCAAGCAGTTTATCCAGAAGCTGGTTGAGAACAGTGTCAGACACTCTCTGAATGAATTCTGTCCGGGTGAGGAGCAGCCTCTCTTCTGCTTGGAGGTTGTCATCAGCTGGGAGGCTGCTTTGACAAGTTTCCCTTTTTGGACCTAACAGGAAACCAGATGAAAGACTTGTTTAGTAATCACCAATAACAACCAGCACTTTTAAACACTGATCAAACGTCAGATTTGAGATGACATGTCATGTTTTTATTTTAACACAAACAAGATTGTTGGGATCTTTGCTAAAACGTTGTGCAACAGCAGCAATGATTGTGTAAATTTATTTCATGTCACATGACATGTGTCAAATAAATGTAGCACTATGACGTTAACCAGTTGGCTTTTTGTCTTTAAACTTTATTTAGTGTGAGTCACTTCTTCATTTAATTTATATAGAGTAAGATGAAACCTTTACTTTGTAGAGGGACTTTGCATTTCCATATTTCTGTTCCGTCTTCATCTTTGACCATCAGAGTCAGTGTCTCTGTGTTTGGAGTCAGGAAGACCACAAATGTTGGAAAGTAATTTGGCCCATAATTTAAGTAAAACTCAGCAGACTGAAAGAGGAGACAAAACGGAGGAACAAAATCTTTATCTACTAAATCCACTAGTTGTTCTACGGCAATGATTCTACAGCAAAGTGACTAGATGAAATGATTTCAAACAGTGACACAGCTCTCAGATGAATAGAAGGACATTTTTATGGTTTCGATATCTGCTAGAAGTGTGTGGAGGTTTGACTCACCTCAGGCTGTATTTCAAAGTCCTCCGGATCAGAGAGGAGAATGTAACTTTGATCAACAATCAGTTTACAGGCAGAAAAGATCTTGATGTAAACAGCATCATCTTGTTGGACAGCAACCTTCAGCAACAGGACATAATAGTGTTAGTGCTGAAAGACTGCAGTTCATTTTAAAAAACACACAAAGATCCTGATCTACAGCTCCATTCCGTCCTGTATTCAATAAAGCCTTATTTGATTAGTTTGACTCATTAAGGTGCTGTTTACGACATCAACTAGCAGGCAGAAATTAAGGCAAAATTATTTATAGAGCACAATTCGTACCCAGGGTAATTCAAAGTGCTTTACAGATACAGAAAAGTTACAAGAAGGCAGATACAATCATTACATAAATAATTTAAAATGGAATAATAATAATAAAAAAAAATAAAACGTAAAAAGGAATAATAGTTGAATGAGAAAAAAAAAACAAAAAAAACGCTACCCTAGATAAAAGACTTTCAGGTGTCATATACACACCGAAATAGAATTGTTTTCAACCTGGATTTAAACGTTGTCAGAATAGAATCCTGCCTCACATCTTCTGAAAGACTTTTCCAGACTTTAGCAGCAGAAAACTGGAATGCAGCCTTAACGTGGTTAGTCCTGACTCTGGACACCACCAGGAGACCACTCCCTGAGGTTCTCAGAGCCCGAGAGGGTTCATATGGCTCTAACATGTCAGAGATGTACCTTGGTGCTGAACCACGAAGAGACTTGTATATAAGCAGAACTGTTTTAAAGTCTATTTTCTGAGCGACAGGAAGCCAGTGCAGACACCTTAGCACTGAACTAATATGGTTGTATTTCCTGGTTCTAGTCAGGACTTGAGCAGCAGCATTCTGGATGTACTGCAGCTGTCTTACAGCTCATTCAGAGAGTCCAGTGAACAGGCCATTATAGTAGTCTAACCTGCTGGAGACAAAAGCATGGATTCGTGTCTCCAAGTCTGGTTTAGACACTATTCCTTTGATTCTGGCAATGTTTTTTAGGTGATAAAATGCTGCTGATGTTACTGATTTAATGTGGCTGTTAAAGTTCAGGTCTGACTTTAAAATTTGGTCCTAGATTTCTAACCTGATTGTTAGGTTTTACAGAGAGAGTCTCGAGGTGACTGATAACTCTTTTTCTTTGTTTCTGTGGGCCACAGAAAATGACTTGTTGTCTAAGTTTAACTGGAGAAAATCATTTTGTATCCGCACGCTGATCTGTTTGATGCAGTGACAGAGTGTATCTATAGGGCCATGTTCACCTGCCGTCAATGAAACCTAGATCTGAGTGTCATCTGCTTAGTTGTAGTAGGACACATTATAACTGCATATTAGCTGGCCTAATGGAAGCATGTACAGGTTAAAAAATAGGGGTCCCAGTATTGACTCCCAGGAAACCCCACAGGTCATCGGCATTTTGTCTGAGACACAGTTGCCAAGTACGTCCTGTCCTCGAGATAGGACGTAAACCAGTTTAGAGCAGTACCAGAGATTCCCACCCAGTTTTCTAACCTCTGTAATAAGATTACGTGTCACACTGTGTCAAAGTCAGTACTCAGGTCCAGCAGAACTAAGACTGAGACTTTGCCCGCGTCTGTGTTCAGATGGATATCATTAGTCACCTGGATCAGAGCTGTCTCAGTGCTGTGGTGGGGCCTAAAGCCGGATTGGAAAGTATCAAAAACACTAATAGACAAGAGAAAGTCGGTAAATTGTTGGTATACAACTTTTTCCAGGACTTTGCCAAAGAATGGAAGGTTTGATATGGGCTGATTGTTGTTCAGTACTGTGGCATCAAGACCGTTCTTCTTTAGAAGAGGCTTGATGAAAGCAGCCTTTGGAAGCCTTTGGAAATGTTCCAGTCTTAAGTGAGATGTTGACTAGTTGTAGTATCAGACTGCTCAGCACAGACTTTAGAAATCTAGTGGGTAACTCACCGAGGCAGCACATTGATGGACTCAGATTGCAGATGATCTCTTCGACTTTATTATTAAAGAATATTGCAAACTCATAACACTTAGATGTACATATTAGATGTAAGGGCAGTGAAACTGGAGAGTTTGTTAATCTGTGTAATATAACAAACTAGACGTGAGAGTTGTTACTGCAGTTTGTTGTGATTTTTGAAAAATAACTCTCCCTCGTTCTACGCAAGGTCTGGTTGAACACACATAGCTTTTTTTTTTTTTTTTTATAAATCTCATAATGAATCTGAAGCTTTGACTTGCGCCATTTCCATTTGGCTCCCCGGCATTCCTTTTTCTGTGCCCTGACACAGAACCAAGAACCAACAGAAGACATTTAAAAGTTCACAGTTCAGATGTCAAATTTCCAAGAGTCCCAGCATGAGAATGTTTGATGAAGTTTGATAGTTAAAGTTATTGTAACAAGCTTTACCTCAGGCAAAGGGAGGTTGCTTGGCAGGAGAAACACATCCAGTATTTGAATGTCTCTGGCCGGAGGTCGGAGGAACAGAAGAAGTTGGCTACGAATAGGTTTCTTGTTGTTGAATAACCTCTGTAGCATCTCTCCCAACCAGACGAGGCCAAAGGCAGAGAGATGAGAGACTTTGACAATCACATGAGTGTCTGTGATCTTCAGAGGTTTGAGGAAGCTCATTCCATCATCAGTGATGTGGACGACAGACAGCAGACCTTCAGAGGTCAGAGCTGGAAAACAGAGACACATTCTGTAAAATGATAGTGATGGTCTTATTCTATATCCAGGACAGGAACATCAGGAAATTCAGTAAGCTGTCAGTGTTTGTCTCTGTGATGTACAAGCTTTGAAGTCTGAATGGGAAGCGCGTCATCACAGCAGGGCTGTTAGAACAGATAACAGGACTGTTGGCTTTTAATCATCGCTCTAAAAAGCACTAATCTTTATCTCACCATCTTCTGTCTCACAGTGTGGGAGGTGGAGCTCACAGACAGCGTCCTCAGGACAGTGGATATTGAACAGCGGCCCAGCAGCCATCTTGCCAGCTGATTGGAGGAGGCTTTCATCCCACTGGACAGTGTTGTAAAGGAGCTCCGCCTCCTGATCAACAACAAACACCAGTCCAGTTAAAGAACACTGGAACATACCTGGACCAGGACACCTGAACCTGCAGGACACAGAAGGTAGAATGAGCTGACACACAAACACCATATCACTGTCTAAGAGGAGCACACTGAGCATGAAGGGGAAGAGGAGGAACCATCCATGAGACACCAACACTGCAGAGATGACATCAGCTGAATTACCTGTAGGACACTTTGGTAGATTCAGCTTTCAGTTCAGGTGTGAAGCTCTGTGGAGACTGTGGTCCAGAAAGAAACATCATCAGTTTGACTGGAAACCAACACACAGGTCAAACTGAACTGAAGCACAGAAGCAGCAGCCATGTTGGAAATCAGACAGTAGAAATGATCAGACAGAAATCTAACTGTTCATGTGAAAGCCAGACTGATTTGATCAATGACCGTGACCTCAAAATGATGTTTGTCCAGATTTTAAAGAACTCCACGTGATAAATTAAGGGAACAAACTGGACTGAAACCTTACGTGTCTCCATCTTCAGTCTTAACTCAAACTCCTTGTCTATCACTCAATATGAAAACATTTAAACAATGGTTTCAGTTTCTGTCCATTTATCTTTCTCTGCCCAAAAGAGATTAAATCATTTCCAGCTAAAGGAGATATTGGTTTAATTTTTGTTCTTCATTTCCTGCCATGTGCCGAGCATCAGCAAAGATGTTTGACCTCTCACCTTGTCCAGCTTTGTGTCCTCTGACACATCCATTTTTGTCTCTGCTGTGTTTGGACCCAGTTTGACATCAGAGTCACCTGATGGGAGGAGAAGACACAGCAGACGGCAGAAATCAGTTTTTGCTCACATCCTCTGACTCAGATCTGATGATGGGGGAAACTGCAGAGTCCTGCAGCAGCAGCTCATCACGTTTCTCTCAGATGATCCTGGTTTTCTATTGGCTGTGTACCAATCTGAGTGGGCAGGTCCAAAAATCTGCTGAGTGGACTCCGTCTGTACAAGCTTAAAGTCTGTAGCTGCCTTTATTCAGTGAAAGTCACCAGCTGCAGCCACGTGCTGTAAATATTGACTGACTGATAAACAGCTGCTGTGCTGTAGAAAGTTAAATTAAAATCAATTTGGGATTAGCTCTGTGTGGATGAGCAGATAAGATAAGATATGGAACTAAATGATCCAAAAATAACCTAAATACAATGTTTACTGAAAGGACCCATGTTCACCTGCTATACAAAAGTTTGGACAATCTTTCCTATACATTTGAGTGACAAAATGTGTCCGAACTTTTGGCCTGTATTGTATATTACATGAAATGAAAAACCTCCACACATTTAAATAAATCTGAAATAATATGGTTTTCTAACTTTTAGTTAACCTGTTAACCTGTAAACAACTTAAATATATAAAATGATCAAGCAACATGTAGTATAATATGATTAAAATATTGAAAGTAGTACGCCGTGGGCCCACCACCTGCGGGGATAACCAATGGGGTCAGGTGCACTGCCAGTTGGGTGGCAGTGAAGGTAGGCGGCCTCAACGACCCAGACCTGGGTGGAAGAAGCTGGCTCTGGGGACATGGACTGTCACCTCGGAAGGGGAAGGAGCGCTACCAGTTGGATCTGGTGGGGCTTACTTCTACGCACAGCCTTGGTTCTGGATCCCTTCTCCTGGAGAGGGGTTGGACTCTATTCTTATCTGGAGTTGCTCATGGGGTGAGGTGCTGGGCGGATGTGAGCATACTCACAAGGCCCCAGCTGCGTACTACGTTGGAGTTTTCCCCGGTGGACGAGAGGGTTGCCTCCCTATGCCTCAGGGTTGTGGGGGGAAAAACTAACTGTTGTTTGGTGCGTAAGCACCAAACAGCAGTTCGGAGTATACAGCCTTCTTGGAGACCCTGAATCGGGTCTTGTATTGGGCTCCGGTATGGGATTCCATTAGTCCTATTGGGGGACGTGCACGTGGGCAATGATGGAGACACCTGGAGGGGCGTGATTGGGAGGAACGGCTCTCCTGATCTGAGCCCGAGCAGTGGTTTGTTGTTGGACTTCTGTGCTAGCCATGAAATGTCCATAATGAACACCATGTTCAAGCATAATGATGCTCATAAGTGTACTTGGTACTGGAGCACCCTAGGCCAAAGGTCAATGATCGATTTTATGATCGTGTCATCTGATCAGAGGTTGCATGTGTTGGACACTCAGATGAAGAGAGGGGGGGAGTTGTCAACTGAACACCACCTGGTGGTGAGTTGGGTTAGGTGGCGGGGGAAGACTCAGGACAGACCTGGCAAGCTCAAACGTGTAGTGTGGGTGAACTGGGTGAACGTCTCAAGGAGGCCTCTGTCCAACAGACTCCCACCTCCAGTGGACCTTTTCTAGCATTCCTGTGGAAGTTGGGGACATTGAACCTGAGCGGCCGATATTCAAAGGTTCTATTGCCAAAGCTGACGTGGGGAGCTGTGGCTTCAAGGGGCGGAAACCCTCGGACATCGTGGTCAGGGAAGCCATCCGACTGAAGAAGGAAGCTCGTGTAGGCAGAGCTGGAGGATGATGGAGGATCAGTGTCGATCTCCCAGGAGGAGGCCACTGAAATACTTGAACAGCAAAGCCCTGGGGATTGATGAGATCCGTCTGGAAATGTTGAAGGCTCTGGGTGTTGAGGGGCTGTTGTGGTCAACGCGCCTTTTCAATATTGCGTGGAAGTCTGGAATAGTAACAAAGGAGTTAGCAGACCGGGGTGGTGGTTCCCTTGTTTAAAAAGGGGGACCAGTGGATGTGTGTCAATTACCAGGGCGTCACACTCCTCAGCCTCCCTTGGAAAGTGGAACAATGGATCAGAGCTTTACCCTTGCAAGTATGCTGGAGGGGGCCTGGGAGTATGCCTATCCAGTCTACATCTGATTGTTAGACTTTGAGAAGGCATACGACCGGGTTCCCCGAGATATGTTGTGGGAAGTGCTGCGAGAGTATGGGGTGAGGGGGTCTCTGCTGAGGGCCATCCAATCTCTGTATTCCCAAAGTGAGAGCTGTGTCCGAGTTCTCAACAATAAGTCGGACTTGTTTCCGGTGGGGGTTGGCCTCCACCAGGGCTGCGCTTTGTCACCAATCCTGTTTGTGATTTTCATGGTCATGGGGGAGGAGGGCTGCAGTTCGGGGAGCTGAGGGTTACATCCCTGCTTTTTGCAGATGATGTGGTCCTATTGGCTCCATCGGTCCGTGAACTCCAATGCTCACTGGAGGAGTTTGCAGCCGAGAGTGAAGCAGCTGGGATGAGGATCAGCACCTCTAAATCTGAGGCCATGGTTCTTAGCAGGAAACTGGTGGACTGCGTACTCAGGATAGGAAATAACCCTTACCCCCAAGTGAAGGAGTTCAAGTATCTCGGGGTCTTGTTCACGAGTGAGGGTAAGATGGAACATGAGATTGGGTTAGGGTTAGGGTTAGGGATGAGATTGGTCGGAGAATCGGAGCAGTAGAGTCGCCGTTGCATTCCCTCTACCGCACTGTTGTGCTGAAGAGGAAGGGGTCGTCTGCTGGAGCTGCTACCTCTGCAACCTGGCCCCAGATAAGCGGACGAAGATGATGATGATGATGATGATTGAAAGTAGTGCGAAGAAGCTCACAGTATCAAACTTAAATATGGTTTTATGATCAAGCCCAGGTGGCTATGTGGTCCAAACATGTTCAAAATTTAAGGGTCTAGGTTTCCCAAACATCTGTTGTTGAAACAGGGTGAACAGGACTCAGAGGTTCAGTACTCACAGGTTTTCTCTGTAGAAGCTTTAATCACTCCGTCACTGAGTCTGTAAAGACAAAAACAACCACAACAGTGAGACAGTGAATATTAACATTAAAGTAGGGTGACCAGGTGAGAATGGGTAAAATTCGCGACAGGGCGAAGGTGCAGGTTAACTGTCATGACAGCACACTGTGCAAATATCAATTTAATGCAAACTTTCTGTCATTGCACCTTATTCAGGCATACAACAACACAATAATGTAAACAGGCCTTAATATATAGAGGAAAAACCACTCATACCTGCCGCACTAAAAAAATAGACCTGTCATCAAAAAGCAAAAAAAATTTGAGGGCTGTCGCCATTTGATTTGACATATATGCATACGTATATATATATATATGTGTGTGTGTCATTGACATTGGACATAATAGTTCGCAGCAACCGAATGTATTGAAATTGAATGGAATGTTGAATTATGATCTGAACTAGTTGGTTCATGTAGAAAGTGAACTTTTCCAACACTGGCTCCAATCGCGCCTTCTCGTGGCTGCCTGCTGCCTTCCCTCTCTCTTCATCATCGGAGGGAGCTGGCGGCATGACAACTCAACCACCATGATCAGTGTTTAATGTTTTATCAGGAATTAACTCCAGACACTACTCTAGTGTGATTTTTGGGATAATTTCATTGTGTGTGCATTGACTTCAGGGTGTGTACAAGGACAAAAGGTTTCTTCTTCTTTTAAGGTTATACAAGCTCCGTCTCCAATCAGATCCCTGGAAAAGTATTTTTGGGAGTTGTATTGATAGTCCACCTGCCTCACATCTTTAAATTTTACACTTTAGTGTAGAGTCATCAAACCTTCATCCTTCTTTTTCTACACATTCACGAAGTTATGACAAAAATCAGCTGACTGACATTCATCTGACTTTGTTTGGTTCCTGATTACTGATATCTGATTGGCTGGTTGGTTTTTCTTTCTTTCTGTCCAATCCTGAAGTCAGTTTCTGGTTATTATTACTAACCATGTTTTCCCAAAGTGTCTGTCTCTCCCAGTTCCTCTCCTCTCACTCCTTGTCCTCATCCTGCAGGTGGTGAATCATCGCGACCCCCGCTGCTGCTCCCAATTTCTATGAACTTCATACAGCATCATATGTTCCTGCCTGCACCTGTTTGGAATATCTTCTCTCTCTCCCTGAATCCACAGTGGAGATAAAGAGCTGATTCATGAAGGTTCATCACTTTAGTGATGATTTACTGAAGGTCCATTTAAACAGAGAGACTCAGACAGACAGACAGACAGACAGACAGATTCTGGTCTGCAGAAAGACCACATGGTGACAGTGTGATGAAAGAAGATGTGATGTGCAGCTTTCCGTCAGACTGATCTCAGAGCTGTGACAGATGAACCTGATCAGAGAACAAACAGTCTCAGCTCAGATCTGACAGTTTGATGGACGAGGACCAGAATCTGAACATCTGAGTTCTTCAGCTGGAATCTGCTTCATTTGACGGTCACATGATCACAACAGTCCTCTGACTGATCTGATTGGCTGACTGTTTTCTCTCAGTCTTTCTGTCTAATCCTGAAGTCTGTTTCTGTTCTCCTCTCACAGCTTCACTGAGGAATTTAAAGGTTCACAGGAAACACTGAGTCTTTGCTCTGATATCGGATTTAAACAATATTACTGAAAGGAACATTAACTGAATCCAACTCTACTGACCTCAGAGTCTCCAGTCTGAAGTCTGGGCTCTCCACAAGATCAGACAGATCCTTCAGGTCTGAATGCTTCAGGTCCCAGTTCCAACTCAGGTCCAGTTCTCTGAGATGTGAGGGGTTGGACTTCAGAGCTGGGACCAGAGAAGAACAGCTGATCTCTGACAAACTGCAGCCTATCAACCTGAGTAAAGAATAAAACTTGTGACTTTAGGAGACAAAGTTCCTGCGAATGCGTTCTATGTTTCATCATCTGTTCAGAGCTGAAAATTTAGAAAGTAGAAGTTTAGAAAATGAAAGTCAAACAGCTGAACCCACAGGAAGCAGCTTCACAAGAGTCAGATACAAACAGTGAGAAGATTTAATGAGAAAATGAAACAACACTGTAAAGAACCTGAGCTGACTCAAACTGTCAACATTGTGATTTTAACACATCACAAATAACCAAACAGCAGAGTCAGCCAAACTTTATTTCTATCTCTGATTCTGCCACATATGAACTCCTGTATAACAATCTGAGTTGTGGCAGGTAAGTCCACTCTAAAACCAGTCAAACAGTCTACAAAACAAGCTGCAGAAGTTCTAAACAGAAAACCAAACTCATCATTAATATATTTGAAGAAACATGAACAGCTGAATGTGGAAATCATACTGAAATATGCAGAATCTATTCTGATCTATATCATCTTTAATGGATTATAGGGATGGCTTCATGGGGATTTGGGTTGGGAGCCCTTGAGTATCAGACATAAGAGACAAATGCTCCAGCTCTGGAACAGATCTGTGAAGCTGCCTGATCATAGAATTACTAAAAAGATATTTCATTCTGAAACTTTTCGTCACCATCCCTGGGCCAGTGAGCTGAAATTAATATTGTATATGAGTGATTTATCTGATATTTTCATTAATAAATGATGTTGTGATATTACAGATATTATAAACAAACTGTTCCTAAAGCAGAGAGATAAACGGTCTCTGGATGTTTTGAGGAAGCCAAAATGAAGAACCTACTGTCTTAATAAGAACACTTACAGTTGGGAACCTGACATTAAGAATAACTGAACTAAAAGACAAAGATCATTATGGACACTTCCATTAGTCCCAGGGAGCTTTAATGCCACACCTGAGGAAGACCGGATTTGTTCACTATGCAAACTGGATGAAGTAGAAAGTCAGATCAATTTGCTAAAAAAAAAAAACAAAACAAAAACAAAAAAACACTCATGTGGTAGCTGATTTTATTTCCAAGGCTGAGGAAATTGTTATGCTCAAAATATTATGCAACACTGATACTTCCAAAAAGGATAATAATGTATTTGTGTATTCTTATATGTGTCAGAATCGCAATGCGAGTACGTTGCGAGGAGGACCCAAATGCAGGAGCCGGAAAACCAGGTAGGTGATGATGAAAACACTTCAATAACGAACGGACAAGGCAGGAACAAAACGACAGGGCATGGACAAGGCAAGGACGAAATGACCGGGCAAACAACAAAATGGCAATGATCCAACAAGGACTAGACCGAAAACAGGACTTAAATACACAGTGCTAAACAAGACACAGGTGATCCACATTAGGGCAGGGAAGGCAATTAACATGGGACACAACCAGGAAGTAACATAACGGGGAACACGAAGGAACCAGGACTACAAAATAAAATAGGAAATTGCATGGACAGAACACTAAACACCAGAATTAACTCAAAACCTGACAATATGTAGATGTATGAGAGTTTATGTAGATAGAACAGCCACTGTATGAGTAAACGCATGTCTTATGAACCCATGTGGGTTGGACATTTTTATGAAACAACAAGCAAATAAATAACTGAATGAAATGAACCATAAAATAAAATTTGAATATTAACATAGAAATTGTCATCAATTTATGATGTCCCCTTTTAGAAATACAACCTTGATTGATAAACTATGTCAAATTCCAATGTAATTTTCAAATAAATAAAAATGAGTTTTCCAAAAGTTACTTTCAACCATTTAACAGTTTAAATGTTAAAAACATGAAGAGGATTTTCCCTCATAAATATAAACCTGTCTGCAGGTCAGAGTCACCACAACTGTAACATCATATTAATCTGAGAGCAGAAATAAAACATGAGTCTGACCTCAGAGTCTCCAGTCTACAGTGAGGACTCTCCAGAAAACCACACAGATCCTTCAATCCTGAATCCTGCAGGTCGTTCCTACTCAGATCCAGTTCTCTGAGATGGGAGGAGTTGGACTTCAGAGCTGAGACCAGAGAAGAACAGCTGATCTTTGACAATCTGCAGCTCACCAACCTGAGTAAAGAATAAAAGATGTGACTTTTGGAGACAAAGTTTCTGCTTGAAAGTGTTCAATGTTTCATCATCTGTTCAGAGCTGAAGGTTTAGAAAGTAGAAGTTTATAAAATGAAAGTCAAACAGCTGAACCAACAGGAAGCAGCTCCACAACAGTCAAATACAAACAGTGACAAGATTTAATGAGAAAATGAAACAACATTTGAAAGAACCTGATATGACTCAAACTGTCAACATTGTGATTTTAACACGTCAGAAATAACCAAACAGCAGATCAAATCAAATCAGATTTATTTGTATTGCGCCAAATCATAACAAAGTTACATCAAGGCACTTTACATATATAGCAGGTCTAGACCAAACTCTTTATAAATTAATTCAAAGAGACCCAACTTATCCCCCGATGAGCAAGCACTTGGCAACAGTGGCAAGGAAAAACTTCCTGTAAGAGGCAGAAACCTCGGGCAGAAGCAGGCTCGGAGGCCCATCTGCCTCGACCGGTTAGGTCGACCGGCTGATCCACCGGTTTTCTGCATCATCCTGAGAAAGGATGTTTCTGGTTTTCCTAATGTTTCTCAGGTGGAAGAAAGCTGCCCGACTAACTTGTTTTCTGTGAGGGACAAAGGACATGTCCTGGTCAAAAATTACTCCAAGGTTTCTTACAGTGGAGCTGGAAGCCAAAGTCATGCCGTCCAGACTGATGAGATGATTAGATAGTATTTTTCTGAGGTGCTTAGGGCCGAGTACAATAACTTCTGTTTTGTCAGAGTTGAGAAGTGAAAAATTTCCAGTCATCCAGACTTTTATGTCTTTAAGACATGCCTGCAGTCTGACTATCTGAGGGACTTTATTTGGCTTCATTGATAAGTACAGCTGAGTATCGTCTGCGTAGCAGTGGAAGTTGATGCTGTGTTTCCTGATAATGTTGCCTAGAGGAAGCAGATAAAGCGTGAAGAGGATTGGTCCAAGTACCGAACCCTGCGGGACTCCATGACTGACTACAGTGCATGAAGAGGAGCTGTTGTTAACATGAACAAACTGATGTCTATCTGAAAGTAGGATTTGAACCACCTTAGTGCAGTTCCTTTAATTCCAATTTCATGTTCCAGTCTCTGTAGTAAAATTATGATCTATGGTGTCGAATGCAGCACTAAGATCTAGAAGGAGAAGTATGGAGGCTGATCCATTGTCTGAAGCCATTAGAATGTCATTTGAGACTTTAACCAGCGCTGTTTCTGTGCTATGATGGGCTCTAAATCCTGACTCAAACAAACTGTTCCCATCCAGATGGTCGTGTAGTTGTTTTACTACAGCTTTCTCAATGATTTTAGAAATACATGGAAGGTTCGATATGGGTCTATAGTTTGCCAAAACATCTGGATCAAGATTAGGCTTTTTAAGCTGGGGTTTGATGACTGCAGTCTTAAGTGCCTGAGGTACATAACCCAGAAATAAAGTCAGATTAATCAAATCTAGAATGAACAGTTCAATTAAATAAAAGATCTCTTTAAAGAGGCTAGTTGGTACTGGGTCTAATAGACAGGTTGACGGTCTGGATGATGAAACTATAGAAGCTAGCTCTGAGAGATTAAGAGGTGAGAATGATTCCAGATGTAAAAAATGCGTCGCAGCTGGTTCAGGAGTTGCTGTATTCAGTAGGAGATTTTTATCTAACGTAGTCAAGAGCTGATAAATTCTTTCTCTGATCGTGAGAATGTTGTCTCTAAAAAAGTTAATAAAATCATCACTGCTTAGAGCTAAGGGGATCACTGGTTCAACTGAGCTATGGCTCTCTGTCAGCCTGGCTACAGTGCTGAAGAGAAACCTGGGGTTGTTCTTGTTTTCTTCTATGAGTGCTGAGTAATATGAACTTCTAGCACTGCGGAGAGCTTTTTTATATGTTTTTAGGCTGTCTTTCCAGGCTCTGTGAGACTCTTCTGACTTACTGGAACGCCAGTTTCTTTCTAATTTCCTTGATGTCTGCTTTAAGGCATGGATTTGGGAATTATACCAGGGAGCCAGCCTCCTCAGATTGAATACTTTCTTTTTGAGAGGGGCGGCATTGTCGAGATTTGAACGCAGTGTGGCCATAGTGCTAGTCACAAGGTCATCAACCTGCGTATAGGAGAAATCCTCATTTGAATTTAGATATGGCATTGTTGGGAATGATGACAGAATGCTCTCTTTAAATTTAGCCACAGCTGCTTCAAATAAACATCTTCTATAGCTGAATTTATTCCTCAATGCTGTGGAACCCATTAAAGTAAACTCAAATGTAATGAGGTAATGGTCAGACAGGAGAGAATTTTGGGGAAGAATTGTAACCCTGGTACGAGGGATATGAAAGTTAACATGAGTTGGGGGTGTAGCTTCATTGCTCGCTGTGTTATTTGCGACTGAATTTGTGGCTGTTTTAATTTCAGTTAAATCTCTCCTCAGACCAGGCCTCCCCCAGAAAGACTTCCAGTTATCTCTGTAGCCCACGTTGTTTTCGGGACACCACCTCGACAGCCAGCGGTTAAATGACGACATGCGGCTGTACATGTCATCACTGGTCCGATTGGGGAGGGGGCCGGAGAAAACTACAGTGTCCGACATCGTTTTAGCAAAAGTACACACCGATTCCACATTAATTTTTGTGACTTCAGACTGGCGAAGTCGGGTGTCGTTACTGCCGACTCAGCAGAGTCAGCCAAACTTTATTTCTATCTCTGATTCTGCCACATATGAACTCCTGTATAACAATCTGAGCTCTGGCAGGTAAGTCCACTCTAAAACCAGTCAGTCTACAAACAAGCTGCAAAAGTTTAACTCATCGTTAATGATTTATTTGTTCTGCGTATGAGCACCTCAAGTGTTTTTGTTGGCAAAATGGTTTATATTTATATTGAGTTCTTTGTTTTTGATCATTCTGAGAAATAGGAATGATCTTTTAGCAAACAAACTCATGTCATAAATGATTTTATTTCTAAGGCTTAGGAAATAGTTATGCTTTTTATGTTTAAAATATTATGTAACAGTATTACTCGGATAGTAACACATTTGTACATGTTTATATGCAGATATATGAGAGTTTATGCTATTACAACAGGCCCTGTATGATTTAATACATGTCTTATAAACCCATGTGGGTTGGACATTTTTATGAAATTACACACAAATAAATAAACAAATAAAATTAACCACAGCCCAATTCCAAAGTCATTTTCAAATGAATAAAAATCTGTTTTCAAGAGTTATTTTCAAACATTTGACTGTTTAAATGTCTAAAACCTGAAGAGGATTTTCCATCATAAATATAAACCTGTCTGCAGGTCAGAGTCACCACAACTGTAACATCATATTAATCTGAGAGCAGAAATAAAACATGAGTCTGACCTCAGAGTCTCCAGTCTACAGTGAGGACTCTCCAGAAAACCGCACAGATCTTTCACTCCTGAATCCTTCAGCTTGTTGTGACTCAGGTCCAGTTCTCTGAGATGGGAGGGGTTGGACTTCAGAGCTAAGCCGAGAGAAGAACAGCTGATCCATGACAACCTGCAGTTCTTCAACCTGAGTAAAGAATAAAAGATGTGACTTTAGGAGACAAAATTCCTGCTTGAAAGTGTTCAATGTTTCATCATCTGCTCAGAGCTGAAAGTTTAGAAGGTAGGAGTTTTGAAAATGAAAGTCAAACAGCTGAAACAACGGGAAGAAGGAAGGAGGATTTTCCTGAGGCTGTACAACAAAAGCGGAAAGAACTTCTTACCCGCCATGAGGACAGCCCAGGAGGAAGGAAAGATTTCCTACTTCTGGTGTGATAAATTCATTGTGCACCCACCATTTCAGAAACCTGAGCTGAAGCCTAAAAATGCAACAAATGACGCTGAGCACTGACTATTAGACATCACATGAACACTCACAGCACCCGTGCTTTCACACTCAAATTCACTCACATACATTCGCACGCATTCTGATACACAGATAGTATCATTTGCTGGTATTAATTGCAATGCCCGTCGTTACACCCAGGAGAATATCCTTGGACACTTTGCTTTGAATGCTTTGGAAGAGAGTGAAGATGGATAAGACTATTTATATCATGGTTGTTTTGTCCCTGATCAAAATATTTCTTGTCCATTGATGGCAGTATCAAAGAAATGTTTGTCTTGCAGTGAAACCCAGTTTAATTCCTTGTGTGATAGCCAATCCGCAATGACATGTTCAACTTATGAATATCCATACTTTGCCAAAATACTACAATCCCCTAACTCCCCACTTATCCTGTTTGAAGCATGAATTTACGGTCATTGCCCTCTCTGCGACTTGGCTCTCAAATGTTGTAGAATCCCTGTATGACATTTCAATGACCGTATGATCCATACAATGGAATTACTAAACAAAGAAGGTAAAAAGGCATACATTCTTGGCAACTATAATATAGATCTCCTAAAAAGTGTTACAAACTTAGTAGCTCTGGAATTTTTTCAATAATTCATACTCCAACTATTTCTTTCCTATTATCACTGAACCCACTAGAGTGACAGATAAAATCTGCTACAGCTCCTGATACTAACTCAGGAGACAAAGCATTCAGGTACACTTTGTGTAGATATCACAGACCATTTCCCTGTCTTTCAACTCTTCCTTGTAGAAGCAAAAAAGAAAAAACTATTTCCTTATAAAGCTACTTAAAGGAAATTTTATGGAAGAAATATAGCCACATTTAAGAGACTAATTGATGGTCTGTCATGGGAGAATGTGTATACTCAAACTAATGTAAATTGTCCATCCCAAGCCTTTATCAAACAAATTAATTCTATTTACTTATTTATCAATGTTCCATTAATTAAAGCAAAGAAAGCAGGAAAGCAAGATCTGTCTAAGCCTTGGTTTACTAGTGGGATTCAGAAGGCTTCAAGGAAAAGAAATCGTCTCCATAAGAAATTTGTGTTAAACCCCACCCCCCTGAACCAAATGGCTTACAAGATATATAAAAATAAATTTAGGTATGTTTGGAGCCACCTTATTTTCACTGCTGTAATGTGTTAGTCATGTCATGTTCAAGAAAACGTACATTCATGTAACTGCTTTGGGGTCAGTGGTTAATGTAAACATTATTATTCTAATAATGGACCAGGTGGGAGGGTTCCTTGTAAAACGACAGCATTAGTTCTGACAATCTGTTTGATATTCAAACTAAATTGGCATTATGACTGAAATATCCCAAACTGAACCAACAGGGCCATGTTGCATGTGGATGACGTCATTATTTTGGCTAAGAAAGAAAAAATGTTCACATTATGCTGATTATTGTTCCAAAACGGTGCTGGAAGTGGAAATTAATGGAGAACCAAGACAAAACACAAGTGGAGTATTTTAGGCCAAAGTCAAGTGTGAGAAGTTGAGTTGTTGTTAATCTTGGGACAGTAATGCTGTCCTACACTGATCAGTGTAAATGTCTTGGCCTGATGTTGGACCAACACATGACATTTAACCCAGCTGTCAGTGTTTTAGCTCAGTCTGCAGGTAGAGCCCTGAACAAGTCTGAACACTGTGCTGAATCACAAAAACACTGATTAAAATAAGGACAGTTACACAAACACTGTATAGTGATGGATTGATTCTTCTCTGTGTTCAACCAGGTTTATTCATCCACAGAGCATCATATCAGCAGTCCACTCAACCTCTGGTGTCTTTGAGCCCCTTAAATATTTTCCTGAATGAGAACACCATCATCACAACTGTGACAGATGCCAAAAGCAGCAGAAAGGTTGTGTCCACCTCCCTAAAAGTAAATGATCCTCAGTGAACGTAGAAGTCAGCACTGGAGGATTCACCAGGAGGACGCCAGCATGACACAGCATGCACCTGTTGGCTGAGCAACATGTGTGTGTTTGATTTGTTTCATTGAGTGTGTTCTCCAGGTGGTGAATCAAATCAGTGATTTTTTATGGAGCATGAAGCTTTTTATACTGATGGCAATCTCCCAGATCTACAAAGCTCTTCAGTTCATTTTAGCTGATTTTATGTAAAATCATGAAAATATAAGAAGTTTTGACACAAACATCAATTCTGACCTGAGAGTTTCCAGTTCACAGTGTGGACTCTTCAGTCCAGCAGACAGCAGCTTCACTCCTGAATCCTTCAGCTTGTTGTTACTCAGGTCCAGATCTCTCAGACTAGAGGACTGGGAGCTGAGGACTGAGGACAGAGCTTCACAGCTTCTGTCTGAGAGGTTACAGCAACTCAGTCTGAAGAGGAAACAGCAAAGCAAGACAATTGATAAAAAAAAAAACATGTTGTTTCTGAGTCTCAACTAAAGAAAAAGATTAATTTGATCTGGATGGATTTATTTGCACATACAGAGCTTTGTTGGAGGCTTTGACCACTGGCAGCAGCCTCAGAAGAGCCTCCTCTGAAGCAGAGTATTTCTTCAGGTCAAACACGTCCAGATCTTTTTCTGATAACAGTAAGATGAAGACCAGAGCTGACCATTGAGCAGGAGACAGTTTAGCTGTGGAGAGACGTCCTGATCTCAGGAACTGTTGGATCTCCTCCACCAGAGAACCATCATTCAGTTCATTCAGACAGTGAAACAGGTTGATACTTTTCTCTGGAGACAGATTGTCACTGATCTTTGTCTTGATGTAGTGGACTGTTTCCTGATTGGTCTCTGAGCTACTTCCTGTCTGTGTCACCAGGCCTCGTAGGAGAGTTTGGTTGGTCTGCAGTGAAAGACCCAGAAGGAACCGGAGGAACAAGTCCAGGTGTCCATGTGGACTCTGTAAGACCTTATCCACAGCACTCTGGTAGAGAATTAAAGGTTCTGGTTTGTTCCTAAACAGTTTTGGCCACAGGGAGACTGTTTGTTCTTCTGACATCAAACTGACTCCAGAGTTGATGAAGGTCAGATGGACATGAAGAGCAGCCAGAAACTCCTGAACACTCAGATGGACGAAGCAGAAGACCTTGTCCTGGTACAGCCCTGTCTCCTCTTTGAAGATCTGTGTGAACACTCCTGAGTAAACTGATGCTGCTCTGATATCGATGCCACACTCTGTCAGGTCTGATTCATAGAAGATCAGGTTTCCTTTCTGCAGCTGCTCAAAAGCCACTTTTCCTAGAGACTCAATCATCTTCCTGGTTTCTGGACTCCAGTGTGGATCTGACTCAGCTCCTCCATCGTACTTGACCTTCTTCAGTTTGGACTGAACCACCAGGAAGTGGATGTACATCTCAGTCAGGGTCTTGGGCAGCTCTCCTCCCTCTCTGGTCTTCAACACCTCCTCCAGAACTGTAGCAGTGATCCAGCAGAAGACTGGGATGTGGCACATGATGTGGAGGCTTCGTGAGGTCTTGATGCGGGAGATGATCCTGCTGGCCTGCTCCTCATGTCTGAACCGCTTCCTGAAGTACTCCTCCTTCTGGGGGTCATTGAACCCTCTGACCTCTGTCACCATGTCAACACACTGAGCAGGGATCTGATTGGCTGCTGCAGGTCGTGTGGTTATCCAGAGGCGAGCAGAGGGAAGCAGTTTCCCCCTGATGAGGTTTGTCAGCAGCACGTCCACTGAGGTGGACTCTGTAGGATCAGTCAGGACCTCAGTGTTGTGGAAGTCCAGAGGAAGTCGACACTCATCCAGACCGTCAAAGATGAACACAACCTGGAAGTGATCAAAGCTGCAGATTCCTGCTTCTTTGGTTTCAGTGAAGAAGAGATGAACAAGTTCCACCAAGCTGAACTTCTTCTCTTTCAGCACATTCAGCTCTCTGAAGGTGAAGGGGAATGTGAACTCTATGTCCTGGTTGGCTTTGTCTTCAGCCCAGTCCAGAGTGAACTTCTGTGTTAAGACGGTTTTCCCAATGCCAGCCACTCCCTTTGTCATCACTGTTCTGATTGGTTGGTCTCTTCCAGGTGGGGGTTTAAAGATGTCTTCTTGTCTGATGGTTGTTTCTGCTCTGTCCTGTATCCTGGATGCTGTTTCAATCTGTCTGACCTCATGTTCCTCATTGACCTCTCCAGTCCCTCCCTCTGTGATGTAGAGCTCTGTGTAGATCTGATTCAGAAGGGTTGGGTTTCCTGCTTTAGAGATCCCCTCAAACACACACTGGAACTTCTTCTTCAGGGCAGATTTGAGTTTACGTTGACAAACTAGAGCACGACTTTCTGAATAAACAAAAAACAACTATGATTAAAAGCTGTAAGTATAAGTTTGATGTTTACTTCGAAGGAATAAGAATATGATCATATTTCTCTCTGTCTCCTGAGACTTTAGTAAATGTCTAATTGATCCATCATGTTAAATCCTCTTACCACTCTGCAGACAGTCAGCCAGCTCCTCCTGCTTCATCCACCTCAGGAAGTTCACTGTGATCTTCAGAAATGCCTCTCTGCTCCTCCTCTGCTCTTCATCCTCATTCTTGATGAATTGTGGGTAATCTGGACTCAGACTCCTTTTGATTTTCTTCAGCTCGTTCTTCACATAACAGACGATGTTCTCCTCCAGCAGCTGGAACACAATAACATCCTGTGTAAAGTTCACTCTCAGTATAAACTGATGGATCAAAGCATCAGATCATCAGTCAGCAGAGTTCAACTTTAGCTGCTGCTGTATCATCTGCTGCCACGTCTCTTTCCAGAGCTACACAGAAAGAGTCAGACCTGCTGACTTCACTAAACTAACTTCACTGGTGTAACTTACTAAGTTTGACATTAGATTCTGACAACACAGAGATCCTGATCATCACATGACGACCAAACTGACACAGCCCTTCAACAGATCAACTTAGGAACTGAAAAGTAGTCACTGGATGAACATTTACACACCAGAGCTACACAGAAAGAGTCAGACCTGCTGACTTCACTAAACTAACTTCACTGGTGTAACTTACTAAGTTTGACTTTAGATTCTGACAACACAGAGATCCTGATCATCACATGACGACCAAACTGACACAGCCCTTCAACAGATCAACTTAGGAACTGAAAAGTAGTCACTGGATGAACATTTACACACCATAAATATGGAGTCCAGGTCTGTGTGATGATGTTTGTCAGACTGAACTCTGAGGAGAAAAGACACAAACACACAGTTTGTTCCAGGAGTTTTCTATGAACACCAGAGAAACTGATAGACAAGCTTTGATACCTTCAGTGAGTCAAACAACAACAAATGATCAGCTTTTACCTTTTTTCTTTGATAACGTCATCTATAGACTGATCGCTCATCGTGGAAACAGCAGATTGTTGTCCTCCTTTAAAGACAGGAGGATGCTCCCTAGAATGATCACTCTTCATGGACACACGGCTCAGTTCAGGAAAATCTGGTCTTGACTCCTGGTTGCTAGAAGGAACAGAGTTGACATTTAAATAATTAATAACCAAGACCAATAACCAAGTGCAGTTTTCCTTTGTTTTATCACAAGTCACCCAGAATATTTTATTATGGGTTTGTTTATTCATTTTCACTTGGACTTGGATGTCTTTTTCATTTGACTCAATTTTCTGGCTTAAACTGAAAATGCAACACAAATAAAGATTATTATGATCATTATTATTCATGATATTTCCACATGTTGGTTAAGCCCGCGATGGAATCAATGATGAAAAGGTTCAGCAGTAAAACAATCTAAGTGACAGTGAGAGCGAATGATGATGGAGCAGTGATCTGAGTGCTGAGCTCTGACAGATCCTCATCTCACCTCTGAGCTTCGGTCTGACTCTCATGTTCCCCACACAGAGTGGTTTTAGAGGGAGGGGCTCCCTCCTCTCTGTCCTCACACTGATTCATAGCTGAGCCTCCATCTGCTGGAAATGTGACCCAATCATCACATCAAATCATTCAGAGATGACAACGACGACAGCAACAACAACAACAACAACAACAACAACGACGTCACTGTCAGATGGAGCCACCAGAAATTTTTAACATTTATGTAAATTGATCCACAATCATAGCTTGAGGACAAAATCACGTGATAAAGAGGAAAATTAAGAAATTAAGAATAGCATCCAGGGGCTCCGGTCACTTCCCTTTTTTTTTCTTTTTTGCTTCATCAACATTAAACTGGCCACATCACTTCCCTCTTTACTGTCTTCAGTTTAGAAAACTGTACACTTCAATGTTTTTGTGGTCTCATTGTTAAAAAAAAAAAATCAGCAGAACTGAGACAATGTTTTCAGGAGACGCAGAACTAAAAACTATCAAAACTGCTTTTGTTGAACAAAACTGGTCACGTTAAAGTGCTGCCTTTACTTCTCATTCTTTTTCTATTTATATGGCAGGAAAAATTTGCCAAGGAAATTAAAAGTCAAAACGAGTTTGGAGACTTCTTAGCCAATCAGCCGTTTTTGAGGAACTTCCATTAAACTCAGATAACAATGAATCTGCTGCCAAAAGTAACATGAAAGTCAAAGTCAACAAGTGCAATGTGATGACACTTATCCTGTTGATCAGACAATTATAGATTCTCACCTGCTGAACTCACTTCAGGTCGATTTATATGCATTTACAGCTTAATGTGCTCAGGAAACATGTCGCTGCTTGTTCTTTCTCGTCAGTCTTGTCCCGTGGTTAATCTGAGGAAAAGTCACTTCCTCAAAACTGAACCAGTTTTCTTCTTCATTATCGGAATCAGACAGTTGATAAACCTCTACCATCCGACCACTAGATGGAGATAACTGACCATCAAATGAGAACCGAGTTCTTCATCATCTGGAAACAGGCAGTTTGGATCAGAGATCATTGTTTTCTTCCTGTCTGGAGAATCACACTGAAAATCTGCTGGTGCTCAACTTCACATTTAACCATTTGTCCAAATCTACATCAAGATAAATAGGAAAATACATTTTCTTTGCTATATCTACTTTCCTGTATTTAAGACTGAGGAGGAAGCAGAATAACAAGTCCAGAGGGGTATTCCAGAAAGGGGTTCAATAGTTTCAGTTGGAGGCTGAACGAGGCACCACCACACCATCCACAACTGTTGGGGGGGGGGGATATATGAAAGAAGTGTTTTATATATATATAGATATATATATATGAGTTTTATTTTTTAAAAGACACAAGTTGATACTTACATCTGATGTACGCACTGGGATGCCCTCAGCTCCTCAGCCTCTGTCAGAGGTGGTGGTGGCAGCTCCACTTGTTTTGAGGTACGATGATAGCCCAGCAAAATATCCCTTACCTTTTTGAATGATGTTTTGATATTTAATTTTTTACTGCTTGCAAGTACACTTCTCTCCTGATAGGCTGCACCTAAATGAATATCTGATTTTATTTCCATTTATATTTATAACTGTAAGCTACAATCTTTTACGGTTAAATATAAAATCAAGTGAAGAGTACATCCAAACTTATGTGCTATGCAGGTACTAATTTTTTCTCCTGCTGTTTCTCCTTCGCTGCTGCAGCGGTGTTACATTTATGGTGAAACATTTGTTCATCCTCTCCATGGGCCTGCATTAAGACCTCAAACTCCACCAGGTTGAAATAACTGGATCTTTTTTGTCATGGTCATGGTGACTCGTGGTATCGGGGCTCCATTGATGATGGCTTTTTATATAGAGGTTGTGCATGTGCGCAACTCAAGTGAACGTACTCAGAGTTGATTGAACCAACTCAGATCAGCTGTTCTGGAACCAGATACTCAGAGTTTCTCCATCTCAGAGTAAGTCAACTCAGAGTTCAGGGATAGACTCAGAGTTTGTTGAACCTCCTACCTGGAATACCCTCCTTGGGTTTGAATGCAGGATGTCCTGTTTACAAGACAGGCACTTTAAGCAGCTAAGCATCAGTACTGCCAGTTTCTCTGCAGTATGTCTCTGAAACCACGTCTGTATCTGTCTCGTAGAGGAAGGAAACACAAATGGGAGAAAAACACTCAGTCACCCTCATGGAGTCTAAATGAAAAGAACATCAGATGGAGACAGGGGAAAAATGGAACCAGGAACTAAAGTGTGACAATAATGATGAACTGCAGCTGAACAATAAACAAACTTTCACAGCCTGGTGTGGACTATAACGTCAGAAAATGGATCAGTCTCTGACACGGAGCACTAAAGTTGGCCACAGATAGAACATCATGTCACATGATCAAATCAAATCAAATCAAATCAAATCAAATCAAATCAGCTTTATTTGTATAGCGCCAAATCATAACAAAGTTACATCAAGGCACTTTACATATAGAGCAGGTCTAGACCAAACTCTTTATAAATTTATTTAAAGAGACCCAACAGATCCCCCGATGAGCAAGCACTTGGCAACAGTGGCAAGGAAAAACTTCCTTTAAGAGGCAGAAACCTCGAGCAGAACCAGGCTCAGGGGGGGCGGCCATCTGCCTCGACCGGTTGGGTTGAGAGTGGGAGAGAGAGAGAGAGAGAGAGAGAGTGGGAGAGAGAGAGAGAGAGAGAGAGAGAGAGAGAGAGAGGGAGAGAGAGAGAGGGAGAGAGGGAGAGAGGGAGAGAGAGAGAGAGAGAGAGAGAGAGAGAGAGGGAGAGAGTGAGATTTTTTGATTTTTAAAAGTTTACTTTATTTGATTCATTTCCACAGACAGGTTTAGTTATGTTTCACTCATTTATCACATCAAATGCTCAAAAACGCTCAGATCAGCTGATCTGAGAAGAGGAGCTGGTCCTCCTGCACCGAGCAGAGGACCAGACCTGGAGTCCAGATTTCCCTGAACTGATTCAGGTCCTGCATCTCGCTGTAATATTTAAAATCAATCGTTATTCTGGCTTTGACCATCCTGCTGAACAGGAGGACCAGGTCAGTGTCCACATTGTCCTCCATTTTTCTTTTCCTAGTGACGTATATAGCCAGTTTAGCCTGTCCCAGGATGAAGTTTATCATCTGGCTCCTGTGTCTGATGGCCCTCCTGTACCTGAAGCCCAGGATGAAGGTCTGGAGGGAGAACACCTCTCCTCCTTTCCTTAGCAGTGTGTCCAGCAGGGAGAACAGGGGGCCGAGCCGAGGACACTGGGAGAAACAGTGGAACACTGTTTCTATTGCTACACAGAAGGGACACTTGTTGGAGGTGGACGGGTCGAGGATGGAGACGAAGGCGTTCACTGCCAGGATCCCGTGGAGGAGTCTCCATTGGAGGTCGGCCACCTTTTTGGTGAGTGGAGGTTTGTAGAGGCTCCTCCACTCAGGCCGGACCTCCTCACCGAGGCCCAGGTGAGCTCTCCAGGGGGAGTCGGCTCTCTGCAGCTTCTTTTTGTTCAGACACTGCACCATCAGCGCTGACAGGATTTTACTGTTGGCCTCACCCAGGTTCACCTCCGACTGGCTACCTGAACTTTGACCCCCAGCAGACCATCCAGGGCGGGCAATAATGGGGGGAAAGGGGTCTTTGGGACATGGTGTGGTCACACCAGCGCTGTGGTCGGTTAGCAGGAGAAGCTCGTGTGGGGTCAGAGAGCCCCTCCAGTGGTCCAGCAGCCTGCCCAGGATCCGCTCCGACCTCCGTCCCAAAGCGGCTGCCAGGCGTGCTGTGTCCCTCAGCTGTGGTCCGGTGAGGGTGATCATGTCACCCAGAGTTAAAATCCCTGCACTGCTGAACACCTGGCTGACTGCTGCTCCTGCCCAGCTGGGGGGGGCCAGGCGTCCTCCGTGGACCAGCGGCTCCTTTAGCAGCCAGAACAGGGAGGTGCGCTGAGCTGTCCGAGTCCGCAGTAGTCTCCAGACAGTGAACAGTCCTCTATAAAACTCAGGCAGGGTGTGGATCCTCACCGTCTTAAAATCCATTAAAAACACGGAGTCCTTGAGTCCTGGGCCCCCGACATGCTGCAGGACCAGCTGAGCCAGGGGCCTCCACACCAGGTCCTTCGGCCCGTACAGCAGTCTTTGTGCGAACTGGAGTCTGAAGGCAGCACACCTGCTGGCCAGGTGCACCAGCCCCTGCCCCCCCTCCTCCTTGGGGAGGAATAGGAGTGCTTGTGGGAGCCAGTGCAGCTTGTCCCAAAAAAAGTTCACAAGCGCTGCTTGGATCCTGGAGAGCAGGTTCGGGGGGGGGTCGACACAGGCCAGCTTATGCCACAAAGAGGAGGACACCAGATTGTTAACCACTAGTGTCCTTCCTCTGTACGACATGCTGGGCAGGAGCCACCCCCACCGCCTCAGTCTGCCCTGTGTGGACTCCAGGGCTCCGTCCCAGTTCTTTTTTAAAAACAGTTCGTCACCTAAAAACACCCCCAGGTACTTTAACCCTCCCGTCCTCCAACACAGCCCCCCCGGTAAAACCAGCTCATTTAAAGAGTCTTTTCTGACTGCCACAGCTTCGCTCTTGTTCCAGTTCACTCTGGCTGAAGACAGTTTGTTAAAAAGGTCCACGTTCTCCTCTAGAACACAAATGTCCTTCTGTGTATTTAAAACTATGATTAGGTCGTCAGCGTACGCCGACAGCTTCACTGCTGCGGGACATCCAGGGAAGGCCACTCCCCCCAGCCCCCCCCTCAGCCTGTGTAGCAGGGGCTCTATGGCCAGGGAGTACAGCATCCCTGACAGAGGACACCCCTGCCTCACCCCCCTTTGGACTGAGAAAGGTGCAGCCAGACCACCGTTGATTTTTAGTATGCTGGCAACGTCACGGTACAGCACCTGGATCCCGGCTATGAAACCTGGGCCGAACCCAAAAGCACCGAGCGTCTGCCACAGGTACTGGTGTTCGACCCGGTCAAAAGCCTTCTCCTGGTCTATGGAAATAAGACCAGTGTCCATGTCCAATGAGCCGGAGAGCTCCAAAACATGCCGAATTAAAGTGACGTTGTCACTTATGGTCCTGCCGGGCACACAGTAACTCTGGTCCACATGAACGACCTCGGCCATCACCTCTCTGAGCCTCCGGGCCAGAGCTTTGGCCAGGACTTTATAGTCCCCACACAGTAAGGAGACCGGCCTCCAGTTCCTCAGGTCCTGCAGGTCACCCTTTTTGGGGAGCAGGGTGATGACGGCTCTCCTGCAGCTCTGAGGTAGCAGTCCAGTCCTCAGGCTCTCCTGGAACACCTGCAGCATGTCTGGTCCCAGCTCAGACCAGAAAGCCTTATAGAAGTCCACTGGGAGACCGTCGATTCCAGGAGCTTTACCACTGGCGAGGCTCATGAGGGCTGCGTTCAGCTCCGCCACAGTCAGCGGGGCCTCCAGCATGGTGTTGGATGCTGCTGTCACCTGTGGCAGGCTGGAGAGGAAGGCTGCAGCCAGCTCAGGGTCCTCCACCAGCTCCTTCCGGTACAGCTCCTGGTAGAACTGTGTGGCGAACCTCCTGATCTCCCGAGCGTCCTCCACTGGGGAACCGTCGTCGGAGCGCAGGGAGTGGATGATCTTCCTCTGGCCGTTCCTGCGCTCCAGGCCGAAGAAGAACTGTGACGGGGCGTCCATCAGGGAGGCGTTCATGAAGCGTGACCGGACCAGAGCTCCCTGTGCTGTTACACCCAGCAGGTTGGCTAAAGCAGCCTTTTTACTTCTCAGGGCTTCAACACACCCTTGGTCTCCTGTACAGCCCAGTAAGGTCTGTACCTCGGTCTCCAGGTCCTGAAGGGATCTGATGATGTGCTTGGTGACGTTGCACGTATACTGCTGACAGAACTGTTTAGTCAGCGTCTTTCCCCACTCCCACCACTGCTGCACTGAGGAGAACGTGGACTTCCTCTCTCTGTGTGAGGACCATAAAACCCTAAAAGCTTCTCTAAAAGAGCTGTCTGATAACAGAGCTGTGTTAAAATGCCAGTAGGCGCTGGGGGTCTTTACATTCTGGATAAAAAAACAACAGTGAACCAGAGAGTGATCAGACAGGCCGACAGGAACAATGTGACAGCTTTTAAAAATACTAAAATGGTGCTTAAAACAGTAAAAGCGGTCCAACCTGGCCTGAGAGACAGAGTCGTCTTTAAAATGAGTCCAGGTGAACTGTCTGTCCCTCACGTTAAAACCTCTCCACACATCCTTCAGCTCGTGGGTTTCCATCAGGCGTTTGAGCCGAGCAGAGGAAGCAGGATGAGGCTCCAGGTGGTTCCTGTCTGACCTGTCGTCTTCAGTGCAGTTAAAATCACCCCCCAGGAATAAATATTCTTCAGCACAGTCACTCAAGGTTTTACATAAAACATCTAAAAACTCCATCCTCTCTGTGCTTAAAACCGGAGCATAAATACAGATAAAAGCCATTTTAACATTTTCATACAGAGCCATGACTTTTAAAATGTGTCCTGATAAAATATGCTCTACCTCCACGGAGCGAGGACTAAAAGTTCTAGAGAGCAGGACCCCCACCCCGGCACTGTTGGATCTTTTGTGGCTCAGGAAGACCCCCCCAGGCCATTCCTTCTTCCAGTTCCCCTCAATTTCTGGGGTGCTGTGAGTCTCCTGAATAAAAACCACATCAAGTTTCTTAATCTCAAACAGTTTAAAAGCAGCAGCTCTCTTGGCCTCGCTCCGAGCTCCGTTAATGTTAAAAGATCCGATGTGGATGTTAGCCATGGTGGAGGTAAAAAAAAGGACACACTAGAAGAAGCACAGACAGTTAAAAGGGTGGAGTTAAGAATAAATGTCATCTTCCTCCTCCTCATCATCATCATCGTCATCCTGAGAGAGGGCATATCTGGCTTTTGTAATTAACTTTTTGAGCCTGTAGACCTCCTGGTTGCTAAAAACCTGCTCTTTTCTCAGCCGGCTGACAGACATGATAAAACCATTGAGGTCAGGAAACTCCTCCTCCAGCTTCACTGCCCTCTGACCTTTGGTCTCTCTTAAAAAAGTCTTTACCCTCTCAAATGAATAGACTGTGTATTTTTCTTTTTGGGAAGCAGTCAGGTCGCTGTCCTTCTCCTCATCGGAGGGAGTCAGCAGGATTTTTCTAGTTTTAAAATCCGTTCCATCATCTTTGCTCCCCTGTTTTTTCCTTTTTCCTGTTTTCAGCGAGAGGCCTGAGTCCTCAGCGCCGTCCTCCATTAAAATATCGGGAATGTTGCAGGTTGCCTGACTGTCCTCCTCTTTCCCTCCACTCTCCTCCAACAATTCAGAAACATTTTCCTCCATCACCTCCATCTCCTCCTGGCCTTTTCCTGTCTGTCCATTATTATTTTCTACATTTGATGCCGTCTTAGTAGGTGAGTCCGACTCACCAGTTCCCTCCTCTGTCTCCCTGTCTCCGGCCGCATCCGCCGGCGGGCCCCGGCTCAGGCCGCCCTCTCCAGCCACCGGAGGCTCCGGCCCCGGAGCGCCGGTCCCCCCTGTCGGTAAGTCCGAGGCCGGACCATCCGCCGCAGCCGCAGCCGCAGCAGCCGGCGGACCGGAGCCCGGACCGCCAGCCGCAGCCGCAGCAGCCGGCGGACCGGAGCCCGGACCGCCAGCCGCAGCCGCAGCAGCCGGCGGACCGGAGCCCGGACCCCCAGCCGCCGCAGCAGCCGGCGGACCGGAGCCCGGACCCCCAGCCGCAGCCGCAGCAGCCGGCGGACCGGAGCCCGGACCGCCAGCCGCCGCCGCAGCAGCCGCCGGACCGGAGCCCGGACCCCCAGCCGGTACCCTGGCCTCGGGGCAGGCCCGCACCAGGTGTCCCTCCGCCCCGCATCCAAAACATTTCATGTTATCAGACGTGACAAACACCATGTACCCGAACCCGTCCACCCTGAAGGTCAGGGTCAGGTTCAGGGGGGACTCCGTGTCCTTCAGGACCATGTGGACCTGTCTCCTGTGGCAGACCACATGCCGCAGCTTCGGGGACTTACATCCCAGCGGCACCATTCTAATGGGCCCGACCATCTGCCCGTAGCGGGACAGGGCTTTGGCCAGGTCCTCGTTTTTGATGAAGGGGGGGATGTTACTGATTATGACCCTCTTGGTGGGGGTCTCCAGCGGCTGCACCGGAGTGAACGCTCCCCCCACCGTGATTCCCTTCTCCACCACCTGCTCCACCTTCCGAACCTCGTCTAAGAACAGGACCACGGCTCCGTTCATCCTGGAGGCCGACTTGACGCTGTCATAGCCGACCTCCCCCCCCACAGCCAGGGCCACCTCCTCCACGGTGTGCGGACAGCCGGCCACCTTAACGCCGTGCTTCCGCGACAGCCGGGAGAACTCGGCGGCGTTCCCCGCCATGCTGCAGGGACGCCACCGGCCAGACAAAGCCCGGCCGGAAAACTCCCCACAAACACACAAAGACACCAAACAAACACAAACAAATAAGCACAAACGCTACACACACAACTTAGACCCACTCACTCTTAAACAAAATTCAAAAATACAAGCTATATGTATAGTTTTAGATTGAAAATCGCTCTGACCACCGTCAGCACGCTCTGCTCAGACTCAGAGAGAGAGAGAGAGAGAGAGACGGGGGGGGGAGGGGTGTAGGCAGGAACATGTTGTTGCATGAAGTTCATGGAGTTGAGCTGTAATACAGAATTCATGTTATATGGGACCAGCAGGTGTTGCAGGAACATGGGATGGCGATGAGTCACCACCTGCAGGATGAGGACAGGGAGAGAGAGGGGAGAAGCTGGGAGAGACAGAGACTTTGGCAGAACATGGTTAGTAAATGCAGTATAAATGCTTAGAGCTGGGTGAAACTGTTGTTTTTTTTTTTTGTTTGTTTTTTTTAAGAAGGAAGGTTTTTATCAGCGCATGCAAGGAGGGAGTTAGAGAGAAAGAGGGAGAGGGGGAGAGTGGGTGACAGGGAGAGACAGAGAGAGAGAGAGACAGAGAGCGAGAGAGAGAGAGAAGCTCAGTCCTTCCCCCAGCAGCCTAGGCCTATAGCAGCATACCTAAAGAGTAGAGGACTTTTTAACTGTACGCTCTGTCATACAGGAAAGTTTTAAGCCTGGTCTTGAAAGTTACTAAAGAGTCCGCCCCCCGGACCGATGCTGGGAGTTGGTTCCATAGAAGAGGAGCCTGATAACTGAACGATCTGCCTCCAGATTTACTCTTGGAGACTCTAGGAACCACAAGTAAACCTCCATCTAGAGAGCGGAGTGGCCTGCTAGGACAGTAAGGAACTATGAGCTCTCTGAGATATGATGGAGCTTGGCCATTAAGAGCTTTATACGTTAAAAGAAGGATTTTGAATTCTACTCTATATTTCACTGGCAGCCAATGAAGAGCAGCTAACACGGGAGAGATGTGATCTCTTTTCCTAGTTCCTGTTAATATTCGTGCAGCAGCGTTCTGAATTAACTGAAGGCCTTTTAGAGATTTGTTTGGACATCCAGATAGTAATGAGTTACAGTAGTCCAGCCTAGAAGTTACAAATGCATGGACTAGTTTTTCTGCATCATCCTGAGAAAGGATGTTTCTGATTTTCCTAATGTTTCTCAGGTGGAAGAAAGCTGCCTGACTAACTTGTTTTATGTGAGGGACAAAGGACATGTCCTGGTCAAAAATTACTCCAAGGTTTCTTACAGTGGAGCTGGAGGCCAAAGTAATGCCGTCCAAACTGATGAGATGATTAGATAGTATTTTTCTGAGGTGCTTAGGACCGAGTACAATAACTTCTGTTTTGTCAGAGTTGAGAAGTAAAAAATTTCCAGTCATCCAGACTTTTATGTCTTCAAGACATGCCTGCAGTCTGACTATCTGAGTGACTTCATTTGGCTTCATTGATAAGTACAGCTGAGTATCGTCTGCGTAGCAGTGGAAATTGATGCTGTGTTTCCTGATAATGTTGCCTAGAGGAAGCAGATGAAGCATAAAGAGGATTGGTCCAAGTACCGAACCCTGCGGGACTCCATGACTGACTACAGTACATGAGGAGGAGCTGTTGTTTACATGAACAAACTGATGTCTATCTGATAAGTAGGATTTGAACCACTTTAGTGCAGTTCCTTTAATTCCAATTTCATGTTCCAGCCTCTGTAGTAAAATATTATGATCTATGGTGTCGAATGCAGCACTAAGATCTAGAAGGAGAAGTATGGAGGCGGATCCATTGTCTGAAGCCATTAGAATGTCATTGGAGACTTTAACCAGCGCTGTTTCTGTGCTATGATGGGCTCTAAATCCTGACTGAAACTCTTCAAACAAACTGTTCCCACCCAGATGCTCGTGTAGTTGTTTTGCTACAGCTTTCTCAATGATTTTAGAGAGAAATGGAAGGTTCGATATGGGTCTATAGTTTGCCAAAACATCTGGATCAAGATTAGGCTTTTTAAGCTGGGGTTTGATGACCGCAGTCTTAAGTGCCTGAGGTACATAACCCAGAAATAAAGTCAGATTAACCAAATCTAGAATGAACAGCTCAATTATATAAAAGATCTCTTTAAAGAGGTTAGTTGGTACTGGGTCTAATAGACAGGTTGACGGTCTGGATGATGAAACTATAGAAGCTAGCTCTGAGAGATTAAGAGGTGAGAATGATTCCAGATGTAAAAGAGGCGCCGCAGCTGATTCAGCAGTTGCCGTCTTCAGAAGGGGATTTTTATCTAACGTAGGCAAGAGCTGATAAATTCTTCCTCTGATCATGAGAATTTTGTCTGAAAAAAAACTAATAAAATCATTACTGCTTAGAGCTAAGGGGATCACTGGTTCAACTGAGCTATGGCTCTCTGTCAGCCTGGCTACAGTGCTGAAGAGAAACCTGGGGTTGTTCTTGTTTTCTTCTATGAGTGCTGAGTAATATGAACTTCTAGCACTACGGAGAGCTTTTTTATATGTTTTTGGGCTGTCTTTCCAGGCTCTGTGAGACTCTTCTGACTTACTGGAACGCCAGTTTCTTTCTAATTTCCTTGATGTCTGCTTCAAGGCATGGATTTGGTAACTATACCAGGGAGCAATCCTCCTCAGATTGTGAGTCATCATCATCATGTGGTGACTCTGACCTGAGTTTTCACAGTTCTCACAATTCGATTTGATTTTTGGGGCTACGATTCGATTCAAAAAGATTTTTAATTCAAAACTATTTGATTCATAATGATTTTTGCTTCAATCTATAGGTTTGCAAAGGATTCTCATGATCCACTCCAGTCTTCTTGACAAGACAAAATGAAATATTGAGACATTAAAGTGTCTTTTTCCACATTTATTCATTCTTAGATGGAGTTGTTTCAAATGTTGCTTAAAAGCAATATCACATATTTCTTAAATAACAAAAATAAAAGTGTCTCTTCATAAAAAACAAAACAAAACTGTGCAATTAAACATGCTGTCTTTTAATTTTTAAGGAAAGTGCCTTTTCAAATGTGTGTGGACCACAACTGCTACTCTGAGTAGCTAGCTATAAAATAAGTCATGTCAAGCTCGGTAAAAACCAAAATGACTCAGAATCTTTGCCTGCAGCGAGGACGGGGCTGATTGAATCTCTTTTTCCTCCATGTAGTTTCCTCATTGTTTTGGCGCTTACCACGCATTCATATGTTCCAGGACCAGCTCCATGGTGACGTCAGACAGCGTACTGATTTGTTTCATTTTTTAAAATCAATTTTGGGACATTTTGAATAAATTCTGAATCGTAGTAAATGAAAATTGTGATTCTTATATGAATGTTTTTTTTTTTTGATACACCCCTAATATTCAATGTTTTCCTGTTCCAACACACACAACTATAAAGTCATGTGACTAAAGCAGACTGACTGAGATTCAAACCAAACTCAGCATGTTTGTTAAAAGTGGTCACCACTGAATGAAGTGAAAATGTTCCAGATGATGTGAATCATGTGTTGCCTTGATTAAACATTGAACACTTTCAAGCAGGAACTGT